>NW_012139414.1:6643396-6669488 GCF_000956105.1 Propithecus coquereli
ATTAATTGGACAGCTAAAAATATATAGAAAAAATTAGCCGGGCATGGTGGCACATGCCTGTAGTCCCAGCTACTCGGGAGGCTGAGGCAGTAGGATAGCTTGAGCCCAGGAGTTTGAGGTTGCTGTGAGCTAGGCTAACGCCACGGCACTCACTCTAGCCTGGGCAACGGAGTGAGACTCTGTCTCAAAAAAAACAAAAACAAACAAACAAAAAATTTATTAGGACCATGTGATCCCACCACTGAAATAACATGACAAGTGTTGGCCACCCACACTCATCCTATAGCTGCTGCTCAGTGGCAACCTCTGAGCTTTTGGACTAAATGACTAGATTCTGCTTTCCTTCATACTCTGTTTGGAAAACAGTTACTGTCTTGTTATTGCGCACATACCTGTCCCAGTACCTGAAGGACACAAAATTGTATTACGACCTGAAATACCCATCATGTCATGAGTGATGTCAATAAAAGCCTTCTAGTACAGACAGAAATGCCCAAAGGAAGGAGTTCCACGAGAACATGGAAACAGTCTACAAACGAGCACGCTACCAGTGATACTTATTGTACTTGGAAACGTACAATAAACACGTTCCTCCTGGGACCTACTGTGGAACTGCCCAGGGACTTGCCGGCCGCTGTTGCTGTATGAACCCCTCCTTTCAACCAATTGCCCAGGGATTCCAGGCAATTGGCCTGGCGCACAGATGACAGTTCCAGAGTCAAAGGCCTGGACTCAACATGGAAAGCAGCTACCTTGAGGCCAGTGGATTGGCAAAACCCTCGGGGAAGGAGAGATGAACAAGCTGACCCCGTAGGCTACATTCCTGATGGTGACAGAGAACTAGACACGGGAAAGCCCATCCGTTGGCTGTATGCCTACTCTTGCCAATGGACTCGCAATTTGGTTTAAGCGAGTTCTTAGGTAACGGGACATTAACAGGGCTCCCGGGTGGACTATTGCTCTTGGGAAATCTCTGTGGGGATTTAAAAAGCAAATCAAAGCAGTGCATGTTGACGCCCACCAAAAAAAATTTTATGCCAGGGTCCGAAGGTGGCCGGAATCAACAAGTTGATGCCCCAGTTCAATGTCATGGAGTGACAATTTGGATCCACGAAATGAGTGACAGTAACTTATTCCTGGGGCACTCAAGCCAAGCAGTGAGGGTCCAAACAACATACACTGCTGGCCCTGCTCAAGCTCAAACTGTTACTAAAATTGTCCTGTTTACCAACACGAAAGGCAACGTTTCCTGTTAGTTCTGGGAAGTATTTCCTGGGGAGGAGGTCCCGCCCACAGCTGGCAAGTAAATCATATCTGCCATTTGCCTATTTCTCTGAGGGCATTCAAATGCACACTGACAGGGCTTGGCTCATGTTCCGGGTTTGGCTTTGACATGATGGCTGAAGCCTGTGGGCTAAAGCAGCCACTCACACTACATAGCAGAGGATTGCACCAGCTTGGCCCTCTTGGTCACTTTCTCTCAGATCAAGACACTCACTCCACGGCCCATGCCGTGCAACAGTGGGCAAAGAACGAGCACATTTGATGGACTTACCACACTCCTATCACCCTCAAAGTCTTGGGTTAATAGAAAATTGGAACAGACAGTTAGAACGCCTCCTTAAAAATATGGGGTACATGTGTGACCAAGGATTGGCAGCTGGCTTGCAACCTTCCAGCATCTTGTTTTGCAACTTAACTTGTTTAAGGACTAACAGGTCTCTTTGGATAAATTGTTATGCTTTTGTGGTGGAATTGGGGAGGACGGGAGGGGTGACAACAGAGGCACTTACAAGCGAGTCTTCTCTGCTTGACCGCAATTTTCTTTTCCAACACTGGGCCTGGTGGTCTCTGCACTGGAACTCCAATGAAGGGCTCCAGAGCTGCTAATATTCTACAACAAGACACCATGTCTATTAATTTGCACCTAACTGCAAGAATTCCAAAGAGATTGATGGAACCGATTGTCTTTTTCCCACAGCTCATCAAGTTGGAGCTGACTGTTGAAAATGTTTTGTTGCCTAGCGGACAGCATGGTTGTATTTCTCTGCACTTACCCAGTCAGACCCTCATGATGAACTGGGAGATGCCCTTCGAGATCTCAGGTTGCTATCAGCAGTAGGGACTAGCCCAGTGGCTGAACCAGAGGGGACTACTTTAGAGGGAAAGAGTTGGATTAAAATTAATGATACATGAAAGAGGGTGAGATTGCTGCTGAGGGGAAGGGAGTTAATAAATCATTGTTAAATGGAACATCTAAGATAATCTTGATACAGTGAGAAGCTTAGAGCAAGGGAATAAATATGGTCTTTTAGCTTTCACTCTGAAGGCCCTTGGGCAAAGGGACTCTGTTTGCCAAAACCTCCTTCTCTTGTGAAGAGCCAAGAAGTGAGCTGACCGCAGCGGAAAACAGATTGGCAGATCCTCAAAAAGTTAAACATAGAATCACCATATGGTTCAGCGAACCCAAAAGAATTAAAAGCAGGGACCAAAACAGATATTTGTACACCTATGTTCATACTGGCATTATTCACAATAGCCAAAAGGTGGAAACCCAGATGGACACGAATAGATGAGAAGAAAACACACAGTATATATGTACAATGGAATATTACTCAGCTTTTAACAGGAATAAAATTCGATACATGCCACAACATCGATAAACCTTCAAAACATCATGCTAAATAAAACAAGCCAGACACAAAAAGACAAATATCATATGATTCCACGTGTACGAGGTACCTAGAATAGGCAAATTCATGAAGACAGAAAATAGGATAAAGGTTATCAGGGGCTGGTGGGGAAGGGGGAATGCAGAGTTATTATTTAATGTATTTAATGGTATAGAGTTTTTTTCTTTCTTTCTTTTTTGGTTTTGAGGCAGAGTCTCCTTCTGTCACCCTGGGTAGAGAGAGTGCAGTGGCATCACCTGGTCAAACTCAGAGTATACTCATTAATAACGATCTGAATTATGTGGTCACTTCTGTAAGCCTCAAACTGTTCCAAAACTAAAAGTTTATCTTAAGAAGTAAACTTGGCCATTAATGGCAATCATGAAGATTTAAGAATGGTACTGGGGTATAATAACAGAAGTTTATCCTCTGCAGGTCCTATCTGTTATAATATTATGTGTAAAAATAGCTATTTCCCCTCTTATTGTGGGTGGAAAACCATAAGGTTGTGGATGGGCAATTGGGACCCTTAGTCACTGACAACGGGAAAGAATTCAGTGTGATTCAGTGGGCTTACGTTCCTGAGAAGGAAAAGCCAGAAGTCCAAAGTGAGTGGTTATGAGAAGTGCAAGGACTTGCCCAGAACAAAGTCCATTTAGGAGGGACTGCTACTCGACCTTAGTCCGGGGGACTCAACATGTTTGGGCTTGAAATTTATTCCCTAAAAGCACTCAAGCAATTAGTACTCAATGGCAACATGTCTGTGGACCCAACGGCATCGGCCCACTCACGACAAGGACCCTTAAGGAAGATGAGGAGCTGGGCGAGGCATAATTTGCTTCTTCTATGAGGAAAGACATATTGATGAAAAGACCTCCTAGTGCAAACAGACTTGTCTGAAAGGCATCCTATTCCAGGAGAAAAGACAAGGACGTGCAAGTTGCCTGGAATGATAACAGGGCACTGCAGCTAAAGCAGAGGCTAAGACAGCACGGCCACAGCCAGCCGTGGGAACAGCTGGAATGTCAACACAGCCGGGCTGAGAGTCCAAGGAGTGGCCTAGACACTATAGCCAGAAATTCTCACAGCTGAAGCCCAGAGTCTGCTCATATGGGAGACATATCCCAGTGTATGAGATTTCTTACTGGAAAATGCAGCCCATCAAAGTGCTTTAGCAGTTTTGGTGCCATAACGGATTTTAAATGGATTTTAAACAGGACCAGAGTGCTTCCCCTGGAGGATACATGGGCCCACTTGTCTCTCTCACTGGGAACCAAGATCTAGCAAAACATGTGACCTGAGAAAAGGCATTTGGCTATATCCTCCAGAAGTTCTGAATCCTGGAATAACAGAGACAAGTCTAATCTATACTCCCATGAAAAATAATATATGATATGGGAAAAAAGGTAGATTTTGTTGGGGGGACAAAAATAATCAATGATAGATTAATTATGGCTTTTAATCAGTCAACAGAAGGATACCATAAAGTGCAGATAGCTGTTGATCAGGGACACAAAAGAATTGTAAAGTGTTGGAAGTTAGTGCTGGTATTATGGGATGGTTCAGCTGTCTGTTTAAATGAATACCAACCCCGTGCTTGTTATGTGGAATCTGCAGGCACACTTGGATTCTCTGCACGAACAGATTAGGGTCCCTGTTCCAAGGTGTTCTGTGCACATGTTGGTGTTCCTGATTCAAGAGAGGAGGATGACAGGAGCTTGCACTTGGCCTCTCCAGACCCCTTGCTGTGAGACAGCCCTTGGCTGTGACACCATAGCCTTACATTAGAGCTGTTGCTATCTTGTTCCATTTCCTGAAATAAACTGTAGATGTGTAAGGATGGCCATGTTGAGTCCTGTCATTTGAAGTCTAGTAATTCACACCTATCTACCTACCACGCCAGGCAGTTTTGGGGCACTAGCAAATGATCAGTGAGTCTGCTCATGGGCCAAACTTAGAAGGATACCCCATCTCTTTGCTATTCCTGCCAAGAACGCTTAAAGCCTGAATCTAATCCTAAGGAAACTGCCAAACAAATACAGGATGAGGGATCGTCTGCGTAAAGTCTAGCCCACACTTTTCAAAAGTATCAATGTCGTGAAAAACAAGAACAAACAAATAAGGCTGGGCAACCATTCCAGATTAGAGACGGAAGAGGCATGACTACCAAATGCAGTGAGTACTCCTGCACAGGACCCTGGACTTGAAAAAAATCTACAGAAGACATTATTGGGAAAATTTGGAAAATTCGAGTATGATCTTCTTATTGCATCAATGTTAATTGTTGTTATGTAGAAAATGTCCTTATGATCAAGAGATTTATGCTGATGTATTTAGGGATATTGAGTTATATTTGTATCTAACTCTCAAATACTGCAGCCAGATGAGTGTGTGTGTGTGTGTGTGTGTGTGTGTGTGTGTGTGTGTGTAGACAGAGAGAGCCAGATAAGAAAGCAAATGTGGCAAAATATTAAGCAATTTTTTTCTCCCCTTACCTCGTACACAAGGGCTAAACAAATGTAAGATGCTGTAATTATTGTACTCAGCAGTTAAATACTCACTTAGTGCCTGCCACTTTTTTTTGTATCTTGCAGTCATCTAAGTCTTGAGCTATTGAACTTTTCATATTTTTAGCGTTTCCCATTGCTACTGGGTTGTAAGAACCTGTGCGTGCCTGCGGGCTCTCCAGCACCATTCCTTACATGTAGCCTGGGCTCCACATGTATTTAGGAAGTAGAATGAATACAGTTTTAAAGAAAGAACCTTCAGCAGATCACCTGGCCCAGCCCCCACCGATAAGTGATTCTAAACACACAAAAAGATGGGGTTTCAGGATCAGTTGCTATTATTTACAAAGTGACAAGAGAAATTTTCCATTTGCAATAGCGGTCACGTTCGCTCATTCACTCCTCTCATCTCAAATTAGGAGACGGTGACCAGAGCCCCTGTCGACCACCCCCCGTAGCAGGTGCCATGAGAATTTCAGGTTCATTCTGACAACTGGCCCCTCGCTCAGTGCTTAGGTGAGTTTCCTCCATATTTAAGAATGCTTACCTGTCTTCCGGCTGCCACCCCAAATCCAAGAAACTAGATTTCTTTCAGCTTCATTGACTTTTCATTAAGGGAGAGAGCAATTTTCCTCTGGCAGTGAAACCGGGCAGTAGGTATGTAGTTCCGTCAAGGAAATTCAAACCAGACACCTACCCCGGCAGACAACTCATTATTCTTTTAAAGAGGGGCAGGTCTCAGAACCCTCCAAGAGGGTGATTCTACCCCTATAGGTAGCACTCTGTATTGGCAACCACGGAGAGGTTGCCTGGGAAACCCTATTCAGGGACAGCTGAGTCACTTTTAAAACAAACTTCTCTAAGTGCCAATACGTACTGTTACAATTCTGTGTTGTGCCACGGTTTGGAGAGCTTGGTTTTTATACTCAGAATAATTTTTCTATTTTCTGATTCTGAAGCAACCATGATATTGTATAAAGTTAGGAATATGGAGAAAATATTTAAAAAGGAAAATTAAAACCATCTGTAACCCTCAGATCCAATGGTAACTACTGCTAGGATTTGTTTTTTCTCTCCTTTTTCTCTCTCTCTCTCTCTCCCTTTCTCTCCTCCCCCCTTCCTTCCTCTCTTTTTTTCTGTATACATTGCATGGGATTTTAAAACAAATTTGGAACCATGCTTAACATTATGCTAGGATAGTTTTCTACATAATGATTCTTTTAAAACTTTAAAAAATGAATAACATTAATAGGTGTACCATAATTTAAACATTCCCCTACATAACAATTTAAACACTGAATTTTTCTTTTTACTTCTGTAGTAAATATTTTTTGTATGTAATTTTATTGTGTTTCTGATTATTTTCTTAGGGTACATTTCTAGAAATAACATTGCTATGCCAAAAAGTAAAAAGATTTTTAAGGCTCATGACGCACTGTACTGAATTGTTCTCTGGAAATGTTATAATTTATGCTTGTATCAGTGAGGCACATTTTTCTGTACAATCATAGGCATAAAATTTTCTCTCCTAAATTTTCATTTTTGCCAATTTGATAAGGGAAAAATATTTTGTTATTGAATTATTTTACATTTCTTTGATTACTGAGGTGGAATATTTGTCATCTGTTGTTGGCTCTTTGTGTGTCTAAACAGTGAATTATTTGTTTGTGTCCTTTGTGCATTTTTTAATGTTTTAGATGTTTTTATTTACGTATTTGAAAAAGTTCTTTATATGTGGAGGTTATTAACCTTTTATCTGCCACGTGCAGTTTGTCATTTGTCTGTTTTTATTTTGTTTGTGTTTGTTCTTTATTTTATAAAAACTATTTATTCCTAGATGGCATTACCCCTTATTAAACAACTAATAAAATATGCAAAACACAATCATACATTTAAAACATGGGAAGACAACCTGTATCTTGATGTACATGAAGACAAACTCCAGGAGGAAACGTTAAATGCATTCAACATAACTAAAACGATCTGGAATTTACTGACAGATTGCTTAGTTGGAAAAGGAATTAGTGTTTAAGAAATGCTTTGGCTGATGGAAAAATAAATCTAACAAACCAGTATGTGAAAACATTGATTTACAAAGCCAAAATATCTCTTAGTCTCATCTATTGTATACCCTAAATGAGGTTCTCATTAAATGACAATAAAATGTTAAATGCCCATCGGTGTGTGTAAAGGGAATTTAATTGTTTAAGTACTAGGTACAACTTCATATTCATTTTTTATAATTTATAAGCTACTGTTGTTACTAACAATAACAATAACAATATTATTACTGAACGTATTACATCATTTGCATCTGCTATTGCTTTTATCTCTATAGTAAGATATAAAATTTCCAATCCAATATTTTGTGGCTAACTATTAATAGTACCTTAAAAAAATAAAGTTCTAGATACAAAGTTGGTGGTTTAAGGCTCAGTAAACAGTAACCAAGCAAACACCTTATAACAGATTTTTCCTCCTTAGGAGAATGTGACAGGCAAAGGTTTTTTCTTTTCTTTCTTTTGTGAGCTCACTTCAGATGACTCTATTCTGTCCAATCTTTTTCCACTAAGAAATCTGCAAAAAAGTATAATGATGGTGAATGGGTTCCAAGCCATTGTTATGGGTTTGTTTTTAAGCCCAAAAAAACCTTTGAAAATAGGTCTTTAGTTCTGGCAGCAGATCAGAACAAAGTCTCAAAAATTCACATTTCCTTCAAAAAATTTCAGCTGACGAGCTGCCACACCGTTGTTGTACAGTTTTTGCCCACGTGGCCCGCAGAAGTACCTCTCTCTCCAATCCACCGTCCTTTCTCCCGCGATCATCACCTGCTCTAGAAGCAGCTGCCTGTTGTCGGGAGGACCTTTCGGATCGCAGCGGAAGTTGTGTTTTCCGTGCGTACAGGGCTCAGCCGTGGCGACCCGAGCAAACCTCCGCCCTCCGACTCTACTTCTGCTCCTTGAGCTTTTGGTACCGTCACCTCCTTCGCAAAAGCTGAGGACGACGTAGAGCAGACCGTCCCCTCCCTCCTGCGACTCCTGTGACAGGGTCAGTGCTTCAGACGAGACGGGAGCTGAGCTTCCCGGGTAGCAGGAGGAATCTGGAGGTTCCGTTTTTGACTCCACACTGCCTGCTGTCCCAAGGGTGCACACAAGCGTCGCCCCCGCGGCTGCGCCTGCCAACGACCCACCGGCAGCCGCGGGGCCAACGGCACGGTCCCCACGTGGGCCCGCTGCCGTCGCCGCCCGCTTGCCTGTTGCTTCGTACTACTTTGATGAACAGAAGAGCTTTATTTTTATGCGCTCAGTGGATCGTTTCCTGTCGCTGCTGTAACAAATTACACACACCGTGGCTTTGAAATCATAAATGTAGTCCCTTACGGTTCCGGAGGCCAGAATCCAAAATGGGTCTGAGTGGGCCGAAATCGAGCCCTGCAGCCCTCTTTGACGCTCCAGGGGAGAAGCCCTTCCCTCGCCTTTGCGCCCTCCCAGAGGTCGCCGCGTCCCGTGGCTGGCGGCCCTTCCTCCGTGTTCAAGCCAGCGACATAGGCCGCGTCCCTTCGTGCCGCCCTCCCCGGCGCTTCCTGCTCCTTCCTCTTCCCCGCTTCAGGGCCTGTGGTTACCCAGCGCGCACCGGGTAGTCCAGGGTAATTTCCCTATTGTAAGGTCGACTGATTAGAAACCTTAACTCCCCTTTGCCATGTAGCCTAACGGATTCACGAATTCCAAGCATTAGGCCGCGGACACGTCGGGGTGGCCATTGTCATGCCTCCCACAGCTGAGCCAACGCAGGTTTCCGTTCTATCTGCCTTTGGTGTTATACATGGAACGGCGCAAGGTAAAGGGAACGGTTATGTTTTCCCTCGTTGGAACATACTTCCACCAGTGCAAGGTGAAGGAAAGCTTTAAGTCCAACAAAAGGTAGAGGGAATATTTTCATGTGTTTTACTCTAGCTCTTTCACCATTTCATGCTTTAAGATTTGTCTCTTTAATCCACCTGGAAATGAATTCAAGGTGGTGTGAGATGCAGTTCTGCCTTTATTTTCCAAAAATCAGTACTTCAGTGGTATACAGTTGGGGAGTGGGTCGCGATCACTTGTGACAAAGAGTAAGTGCCAATTAGCAGGCTGGGATTGTACACCCTCCCTGCTAGTCACTCTTATCTAGACTCATTAAAGCATCCTGCCATTATTTTTTTACTTTTGTCATTTTACTTATTTATTTTAGAGACAGGATCTCGCTATGTGACCCATACTCACCTAAAATCTTGGGCTCAAGCAACCCTCCTGCCTCAGCCTCCCCAGTGGCTGGGACTGCAGGTGCGCGCCACCACCCTTGGCGCATGCTGCCACAAAAGCTGGCTCTGGGTAAGTGCATCGCACCTGGGCACTTGTCACATGGAAAGAAACTTGTGAATCATTGAAATAATATTTAACACGTTTTTTAAAAACTTTCATATTGAAATAATTCAAGATTCACAGGAAGTTGCTAAAAAGTAGTAGAGAGGTCATCTGTACACACCCTCCTCCATTGGGAATGTCGTCCATAGAGTACAATATCATAACCAGAAAAATCAACATAGGTACAATCTTTGGATCTTATTCAGATTTCACCATTTTTACATGCACTCGTTTGTGCATACACACACGTGTGTTGCTCTGTGCAATTTTATCACATATATAGACGTGTGTAACCATCACCAAAATCAACATGCACCACCGCAAAGCAACTCCCTCATGCTACCCTCCAACCTGCCCCTAACCCCTGGCAACCACTGTTCTTTTCTCTGTCACCCTAATCTTGCCATTTCAACAATGTATCATACCATATGTCACTTTTTGAGATTAATTATTTTTTCACCCATTCTAAAGCCCCTGAGATCCATCCAAATTGTTGTACATATCCAGAGTTCTTCCTGGCCTGGCATGATAGCTCACGCCTGCAATCCCGGCACTCTGGGAGTCCAAGGTGGGAGGATCACTTGAGGCCAGGAGTGTGAGACCAGCCTGGGCAACATAGCCAGACCAATTCTCTACTAAAAATAGAAAAATTAGCCGGGCGTCATGGCGTGTGCCTGTAGTCCCAGCTACTTGGGAGGCTGAGGCAGGAAGATCACTTGAGCATAGGAGTTTGAGGTTGCTGTGAGCTATGATCACACCACTGCACTCTAGCCCAGGCAACAGAGAGACCCTGTCTCAAAAAAAAAAAAAAAAAATCTTGACCTAGTCCTAGATCCCAAAGACTTTTTTCTCTGTTTTCTTCTGAAAGTATTATACGAATTGTAACACTTATAGTTAAGTGGAGGTTCTTTTTTATTTTTTTTGCCCCTATGGATGTCTAATTGCTTATAGCACCATTTGTTGAAAGTCTTTCCTTCTTCCATTGCACCTTTGTCAAAAATCAGTTGGGGCTGGGCGCGGTGGCTCGCGCCTGTAATCCTAGCTCTCTGAGAGGCCGAGGCGGGCGGATTGTTTGAGCTCAGGAGTTCGAAACTAGCTGAGCAAGAGCGAGACCCCGTCTCTACTAAAAAATAGAAAGAAATTAATTGGACAACTAAAAATACATAGAAAAAATTAGCCAGGCATGGTGGCGCATGCCTGTAGTCCCAGCTACTCGGGAGGCTGAGGCAGTAGGATCACTTGAGCCCAGGAGTTTGAGGTTGCTGTGAGCTAGGCTGACACCATGGCACTCTAGCCCGGGCAACACAGTGAGACTCTGTCTCAAAAAAAAAAAAAAAATCAGTTGGGAAAAAAATCGAGTTAGTTATACATGCACATGTCCATTTTGGGTTCTTTATTCTGTTCCATTGACCTATGGGTCATCTGTCCACTAACACCGCACTGTCTTGATTACTGTACCTATATGTAAGTCTTAAAATTAGGTAGGTAGAGTGATTCTTTTCACTTTATACTTTTTCAAAATTGTTTTAGGTCTCCTTTGCCTCGTTCATTTGCCTTTGCATATGAATTTTAGAATATGCTCATCTAGATCTACCAAAAAATCTTGTGGGGATTTTTTTTTTAAGAGGCAGGGTCTTGCTCTGTCGCCAGGCTGGAGTGCATGGTGGCTGGAATGCAATCATAGCTTGCTGCAGCCTCGGACTCCGGGGCTCCAGCAAGCCTCTTGTCAGGGTTTTGATATGTCAACGGAAAAAAAGACCAAAGTCTGTAAAGTAATTTTAAAGAGATTTACTCTGAGCCAAATTTGAGGACGATGACCCAGAGCCACGCCCAAGAGGCCTTGAGCAAGTGGACTCACAGAGGTTGGGTTACAGTTTGGTTTTATACATTTTAGGGAGACAAGGGTTACAGGTGAAGTCATAAATCAACACGTGGGAGGCATACATTGGTTTGGCCCGAAAAGGTGGGCCATCTTGAAGTGGGGGGGCTTACAGGTTATAGGTGGGTTTAAAGATTCTTTGGCCTGTAATTGGTTAAAGACATGAAGCTTTGTCTAGAGGCTTGGCATGTTTCACCATAAGGAGCTCTTTATCAGAGATAAGCCACTGGACATAGATTTTTTGTGTAAATTGAGGACCTGCAGGTTTGTCTTGCATACCCTTAGGCCTGTTAATGGGTTACAAAGGATGTCCCCAAGAAGGGAGGGGGGCATGATAAGGCATGTCTGACCTCCTTCCTCCTGGCAGGCAATTTAGTTTTAGGGTATTCCTTTGGCCATGAGGGGGTCCATTTAGTCAGCGGGTGGGGAGGTGAGCCTTAAAATTTTATTCACAGATAGGAACTTCATTAAACCTAGATCAGTTTAGGGAGGATTATCTTTGCCATGTTAAGTCCTTCCATCTATGGGCCGGGCGCGGTGGCTCACGCCTATAATCCTAGCACTCTGGGAGCCCGAGGCGGGCGGATTGTTTGAGCTCAGGAGTTCAAGACCAGCCTGAGCAAGAGCGAGACCCCGTCTCTACTAAAAATAGAAAGAAATTAATCGGACAACTGAAAATATATAGAAAAAAATTAGCCGGGCATGGTTGCACATGCCTGTAGTCCCAGCTACTCGGGAGGCTGAGGCAGGAGGATTGCTTGAGCCCAGGAGTTTGAGGTTGCTGTGAGCTAGGCTGACGCCACGGCACTCACTCTAGCCCGGGCAAAAGAGTGAGACTCTGTCTCAAAAAAAAAAAAAAAAAAGTCCTTCCATCTATGAACACAATATGTCTCACTTGTTTAGCTCTTTCTTGAATCTTCATCAGCATTTTGTAGTTTTCAGAATAGACATCCAGCACATGTAGGTTACATTTATACCTTAGTATATTATTTTTGAGCATTTGTAAATGGTATTACATTTTATATTTGGTTTTTGCCTGTTAACTGCTGGTATATAGATATGCAATGAATTTTTTTGTTATCTAAATAATTTTATTTTGATTTAAGCAAAAGAGCAGCAAATGTTTGGAATGCCTTACTGTGCAGTGCCTATTTATTTCCCATTTATATTCATGTTCTTTGCTATACATGTTTCTTTTTTCTATTTTTTTGCAAACATTTACTCCTATATACATCTTAGCAAAATTACCAGGGGAACCTAACTTAAACAAAAGGAAAGCTGTTCAATTATATACGGTACATGGTCTGTAAAGCAAATCCACTTTAAATAATAGTGTCTTAATAAAGACAAAAATCTTAAAGCAAATGCCACAATTTGACCTGAAGGATTTGCCTGAAAAATTTTAGAAGCTAAAAATGAGTTTCGCTGCTGCTGTTCTGATTTTGTGAAGCCTCATCGAAATATAACTTACCATAAAATTTGTATTGAGCTGAGATGCTTTGAAGGGTTAATGAATAAAAAGGTATAATGCAATTATAGTTGCTAGGGAACTTTAATAAACACTATTTGCTTCTGTACAAAGCTTGCGGTTAGCAATCGTTAGAATTCAGGGCCTGATCGCCCTACGCAAAGTATGTCAAGGGTTCAACTTATGATCGATGTGTAACTGGAAGAATGTTCTGTGTTTAATCTATAACTTAGATTGTGCTTTACTTCAATGATTGTAATCTGTCTTTGGGCACCAGAGATCTGTGAGAACAGCCAGATCTCAGGACTCTGTGTCATTGAAATATTAATTGTACGTCCTGCCTTTGTTTCCTTTGTTCTCAGAATACCTGTTTTATGCCATGTAGCCTCCCTCAAATTGGTATAAAATTCCTGTAAAAACTAAAGACTGGTGCCACTCTCTTGTACTGCTTTTATGCGGGCAGAGGTGGTCGCTGGCCAGCTAATAAAGACTCTCAATTTGGCTCCATTAAATTCTCTCGTGGTCTGTTCGCGCCCTCCACACTACAACAAAATTCATCTTTTTTAAGTGTACAATTGAGTATTTTGAATATATTCACAAAGTTGTGAAACCATCACCACTATCTTATTCCAGAACATTTTCACCAGCACGAAAAGAAAGCTCATACCCATCCGCAGTCACTCCTCATTTCCCCCTCTTCTCAGCTCCTGGCAACCAGTAATCTGCTTTCTGTCTCTAGGGCTTTCCCTATTCTGGAAATTTCATATAAATGGAATCATACAATATGCAGCATTCTGCGTCAGGCTTAGCATGTTTTCACCTAGTGTGATGTTTTTAAGGTTTGTCCGTGTCACAGCATATATGAGCATACAGGCAGTCCCGGCCCATTGTGGTTTTGATTTGTATTTCTCTAATGGTTAGTGATGTTGAACATCTTTTTCATGTGATTATTGGCCACTTGTATAACTTCTTTGGAGAAATGTCTATTCTAGTCTGTGGTATAATAAATATATTTTGGGCCAGGTGCGGTGGCTCACGCCTGTAATCCTAGTACTCTGGGAGGCCGAGGCGGGTGGATCGCTCAGGGTCAGGAGTTCGAGACCAGCCTGAGCAAGAGCGAGACCCCCGTCTCTACTAAAAATAGAAAGAAATCTGGACAACTAAAAATATATATATAGAAAAAACTAGCCGGGTGTGGTGGCGCATGCCTGTAGTCCCAGCTACTTGGGAGGCTGAGGCAGGAGGATCGCTTGAGCCCAGGAGTTTGAGGTTGCTGTGAGCTAGGCTGATGCCATGGCACTCTAGCCAGGGCAACAGAGCCAGACTCTGTTTTAAAAAAATAAAAAATAAAAAATAAAATAAATAAATATATTTCGTCTTAGTCCCCAGTTCCTGATGGAATTCCTAAAACTCTTGGAATTTCCCAAGTGATAGGAGTCTTTTGTTATTCATAACAACCTCCTTTAGATCACACCTGAGTTTATGCTAATGGGGTGACTTAGGGTGGGGCCTTAGATAGTCTCAGGATGGGGCTGGTCACCAGAAAGACCAAGCGATTGGAGGATTGGAACTTTCAGCCCCACCTCTGACTTCCTATAGTTGACATCCAATTGTTGAGCAGCTCACAGCCAGCCTCCCACCAGATGAGCCAGGGTGCCATCTGCTCAGGGCAGGGGTGGCCAACATCACGCCCTGCCCCACGACACCACAGGCACCACAGGCAGGCATGTCCAACCATTCCTGAGTGCCCAGGATCTGGCCAGAATAGTCACAGGGTATAAGCAGGAAGACCAAGAACCTGTCCTGGGGAGGCGGCAAGAGGCAGCACTGTGCCTGAACCAAGGCTCCAAGTCCCCAGTCCCCTAGTGCATGCCCCATTGTCCCATCTGACTTCACCAACAAAACACTAACTCAAACAAGATTATTAAGAATTTCAAGATGTAGTGGGATGCGGGGGGTAAACCCACAACTAAAGGACACGGGGAGCATTGTAGAGGGGAAGGGCATGCCTCTAACCCTCACTTGGGTGAGGGAAAGACATAAAATGTAACTAAAATGTTTGTACTCTCATAATACCCTGAAATAAAAAAAAAAAAAGAATTTCAAGATGGCAACCACAGAGCATTAAAGTCCAAGTACAGGGCCCTGTGCAACCACACTTTTATGTTTCTCATTCAATTTTGTGGTTTTACTCATATAAATCCCAAAAGCTCTTATTATTTCTAAGTGATTTATTTTTGTTTCTATTGTAAATAAAACTTTTCCCCATTAAATTTTGACAACCCAGAAATAAGTGACTGAGGCCAAGATCTCAGTCAATGGAGGTTTATTAAGCCAAAGTTTGAGGACACGCCCCGCAAAAACACAAAGCACAGACGCATCTGTGGCAGTTTTTTCCCAAGACGGATTTGGAAACGGGGAGCGGGTACACAGAAAGAAAAAGGAGGAGGGGGTGGGCAGTGAGACAAATGGTTACATTCTTATGAGGCCCAGGAAATCTACATTTTACATGAGATATGGTGAATATTTGAAGAGAAAAGGGGAGTGAAGGAAGAATTAATTACATAGATGTCCCTGGGTAAGTGGAAGCCTGGTCCATCTCGTCTCTGCTCTGCATCTGGGAAGATAAACTTGTAATCCACATTATTAGTGTGGAATTGAAGTTTTAGGAGCTAGACTTAGCCTGCAGGCCCTAAGTTACAACGTGCATGTCCTTGTTTACAGGAGGCCAGCAAGGAATTTCCTTGTGAAGCATCTGTGGGGATCGTCCTCGTAGATGCCTAGAGGCCTTCTACCTTTCCTTGGGGATCTGGCTGATGCACAGAGTTAGTAAGAGCTATTCATTTGAAAGGGGTGTTGCGTGACTCAGCTACCAGGCTTGACCTTTGCTTTTGTATCTGGAGTTGGGGAGGGTGGTCCTGAGATTTTTATTTTCCATTACAATTTGGTAACTGGTCAGTAATGATACATGTGAAAGTCACTTTGTATAGTTGTTTATAGCTATCTTAGCGTTTCATCTCTCATCATTTTAGTGAGATGAAGTGCTAAAATTTAATAGTTTTAGTATCAATTCTCTTAGGTTTTGCACATAATAAAATTATTTACAAATAACAGCTATCACTTGTTCTAAGTCATTTAATCCAGACAACCCCTTGAAGCAAGTAGTATCCCTGTTTCACAGTTGAGTATCTGAAACATGAGACCTGCCTAAGGCCAAAGAGCTAGTAAGAGGTGGAATCAAAATTCAAAACCAAGCCCAAGCCTTCTAGCTCCAGAGTTCATGTCCTCACCAACAGACTCTCTGTATTGATTAGATTAATTCCTTTTCCCTTTACCTTTATTTCTGTTTGAAGACTTAGTACCTTGGATAGAACTTCTGGAACAATGTTAATTGTTGTGATAGCAAATATTCTTGTCTTGTTCTTAATTTTAACCGGAAATTGTCTCTAATGCTTCATTTTTAAGTATGATGATGGCTAGACATTAAAAAGGAAACCTTTGTCACCTGAGAATATTGGTAGTAATGCACATTCTTTCAATAAAGAACCAAAAATCAATCTATTTGGAAAAGGGATGGATTGTGAAACTTTATTAATAAGGACTTCTGTTCCAAAGGTTTATTCCAATCACATTTACAGTACATAAAATACCAACACTTTCTTGTTAAGAATACAGAAACTCTAGCCATTGTATTGATGCTGACTTAAATAAAAGCCTCTACATAAGGCAAGAGTCCATATCTGAAGAATTCGACCAATATGAGATATCTACAAAAAATCAGTTCAACAAACTCCTTTAAAGATATGTAAGAAGCCCAAGGAAGTTAGTTTTTGTGGGAGGCTAATATGCACATTTTATTTAACAAACATAATGTACAACTAAGAAAACTGTGTATTCCCAGGAGAATCAAGACTATGTGTATACCTGGATTAGCACCTAGAAAGTATGTAGAAAAATAAAAAAGAAGGGGAAAGCTTTCTACTAAAATCCTTTGGGCCTAGGTTATTGTAAGAGAAGATTCTCACCGGCATTTGATGGTAACTCATTACCTTGCATGTGAGCTTGGTGACCAGCTGACTCGATTAACTGCTTTGTGTCTTCAGTGCTTTAAGATATTAGATGTGTCAAGCTTGATAGATTTTATATGTAAATTTAAATAAAAGATTATTGGAAAAACAAGAGAACATTTCTCAACTGCTTGTGTGAAATGACACTGTTCACAAATGGTGCCCTGGGGAATCACTCACAATTTCACAAGTACACTTGTATAATCTGTAGAAGTCACTGATTGGAAGAAGAATCATCGATGGTATATTTAGGTTGTGAGAGGATCCATTAGGATTAGAAAAGGTTCTACAATGCAGGTAGAGTCTCACTGAATGAGATACTTTACTCACAAGTTAACATTATACTGTGCGTTTAATGCAATATTCTTTGGTTACATCGTATTAACCACTAGAAGGATAACTCCCTATCTTACAAAAGACATCAGTGGTTCTTAACTGGGGGTGATTCTGCCCCCACGAGACATTTCGCAATGTCTGGAGATCATTTTTCACAGCCGAGGGGGGTGCTACTGATATCTAGTGGGTACAAAGGGCAGGAGCGCTGCTAAACACCCTACAATGCACAGGGCAGTCCCCCACCCCGCAACAGAAAATTCTCAGGCCACTAATGTCAATAGTACCAAGACTGAAAAACCCTGAAAGAGGTTTACATAACAGTATCTGGGCTGCCCATACAGTCGAAAGTACACGATGGAGGCTGTACGGCACTTCTTGCACGTTACAGCTCTGAGGGACTCCCTATCAGCCGTCGCTGCCAGAGTCCCGTTCGTTCCCCTGTCTTCCATCCCAGACCCAGGGCCAGCTTCTTCTCATCAAAGAACTCCACAAAGACTCCCTGAATCAATGCAGGAACGAGATGCCAGAGCATGGCTTCAAAGTCTCCCACTGACTTTACTGAACAGCAACTTTAAGTGACCTAAAAATTATTCCGAACCTTAACCGTGTTGCGGTCTCTGACTATACGGGACCTCAAAGTTAGGGCTAGGGCATTGTTAATAATGGAGCCCACATTTTAAGGGCAGTATGTCTAACACTTTAGATTCATTTAATGGGGCAAACCAAACGGTGCTAAAGGCAAACATTCAATGTACTTCATTTTAAACTAAAAAAATAAAATAAAATAAAATGCCATGCACAGCAGACACCATTCCTTTTTTTTTTTTTTACATATTTACAATTTTACATATTTACTTATCAATATATCTTCTATCTTTATAATTATAAAATTAATTCAAACTGTGGAACAGTGGTACCATTGAATTCCCTTAAACATACACTTTGTAGCATTCATTCGTTTTATCCTTTAAAAGGCAATTATTTACCCAAAACCAAACCATAGTCAATGCCACAGAGGAAGCACACAGGAAAATCATGGAGGAAAAAATGATTTAAACAACTTTTTACACAAGCCTTAAATGAATCTATTTCAGTAACTCAAATAAATAGTATTTTATTATTAACTAAGCTTCCCCTGCCAGGAATAACAAAACAATCCCCACAAACTGTACCTTTAAAAATGATCTGACATCTGTAAGCAATTAAGTTATATTCCAGATCCCAATCAGTGGACTGCAGTAAGGGCTACCTACAATTTAGGCTCAAATAAATACTATCCATGTAAATTTTTATCATCCTGCATAAACTTGAGGTTGCAACGGTGGAGGAAGTTTATCATTTTCAACATTTTCAGAGTCAATAGCTGCTAGTGGTTGATTTGGGGGCTTAATTTCAAGTGGATATTTCTCGACAATGTCTTGAACTTCTTTTGCGATTCCATCTGTCCAATCTATTAGGTCTTTTTCAAGTTTCTTGGCTTCATTCATGATCCTTTCCTGTCGCTCATTCAATTGAGACAGCAGATCCAAGTTCTTGTACATTTGCTTAACACCTAAGCAAGCATCAGGAGCCCAACTCTCAGATTCTTGCTTCCTGGGAGAGGTCTGGCCAGACATGTAGCGGTCGAAATCCTCCTGATTTAAATTCAAAGACTGGGCATCTAATTTCTCGATGAAGGCCACAGCGCAGCACTACAGAAAGAGGAGAATGTTAATATAGTCATATTAGGAAAGCTACAAATATTCAAGTAGATTTTTAAGAATCTTTTTATTATATAGAATTAGAAAGAAGCAGAAGTAGACAGAACAGACTAATGAACTTCCACGTACTTCAGCCTCAAAAATCAGCAACTCATTGCCAATCGTGTTTCCTTTATACTCCCAGGAGCCCAGGGCCACTGTCTGGGGTGCAGCCTGCCCAGGAGCACCACAAAGACACTCCCTGCAGAGGTCTTGTGAGACACACCAGCCCCCCTCAGGACACAGCCAGACAGTGGGTGTGGGTCCTCTAGGTACCGGTGTGGCACACATACCTCTGGTCCTCAAAGAGACTATTAATGTCAAGTAGTTAAAAGAAAAGCTTTGAAATCAGGCAACCTGAGCTATCTATCACCTCTGTCACTTAACAGCAACAGTGTTGAGACCCTGGGAAAGTCACTTAAGATCTCTGAGGTTTCTGCATCTGTAAAATGGGGGAAATACCACCCAAATTTATTGTGAGAATTAAGCAACATAACACATGTAACATGCTTAGCTGACAGGTCTGTAGTGAGCAATGAGTAAACGGCAGCAATCATTAGTGTAGAAATGCTAGGGCAAATTAAATAGACATCTGCTAATGACACTTTAGTATATTGACTAAATTTTTCTACAAGGAGCACATATCACTTTCACATTAAAAAAACTATTTTCACAAGAAAAACATGCAAGGTAAGTGGGAACACAGGTAGCTCTCAGAATTTCTTCTGAGAAAGTCATTCACAGTATCCTACCATATTACTCATAAAAAAAAATCATCTCTCTAAGGAATATTTGGCAAATGTATTACAATTAATTCATCCAAGGAAAAGAGAAGAGCATGCCCATTTGGCTCACAGAGTGTGTGTGGAATCACTGTGGCCCCTCTGTTACCCGGAGAGAGGAGATGATTCTAACACTCCTGGCATAGTGAGTGGATATATGGCATTGCCACTAACAGGAATAGGGAATATTAGAAAACAAACAAACATATGATGGAGAAGCAGTTTCCATTTTGAATAAATTATATTTGAGATGCAATAAATATGTGTAATAAACGTGTGAGGTCAAGACAGGTGACACAGATCTGTGGGTGAACACCGTGCAGGTGACTAACAGAGCTCTGTGACCAGAGGAACCAATGCAGGGAGAGACAAACACAGAGGACAGAACCCCTGGGAATGACACAACTCAAGGGGGAAGCAGAGAGTTTACAAAGGGACAAGGCAGAAGTGGAACTGTGGAAGCAAGGAACGAATGAAGTTCCCAAACAAAGGAATAATCAAGAGTGTTAAGAGAAGTGAAGTAAGATGAACACTGAGAGCTCCCACGGCATTCGGCAACTGGCAGATTTTTTTTTTTCCTTTTGCCAGAACGGTTTCATTGGAGTGGTAGAAGCAGAAGCCAGACTCCGAGTCAGGCAGGCAGAGGATGAAGAATGAAGGCACGAATGTAGTTAAGGCTGTAGGTCAAAGGTGCCAAGAGGCTGTGAAGTTTAGGTGAACTAGCTGCCTCTACTGTTGACAACTCTGGCTACCCTCTGACACTTCCTGTCATCCTTCATTTTGCCTATTCCCTACCATGTGTCCATCTCCACACTTCTCAGGGACTTCCAGATTGCCTGACCCTCTCTGGATAAAAAACTGAATCCAAAAGGCTCTTCCCTAGCAAGTGCATGTTTGTGATATTGCGAAATGTATATCTGGTCTTCGTCCCTGTTTCCTGGCATACAACCCCTAAAATCCTTGTCTTTTTGTGTGCCAATGGCGACTGAGAGCTTCAGGATGGGGCTGTTGATAAAGCCATGATTAGAAGGTTGGGACTTTCAGCCCCACCTCCCAACCTCTGGGGAGTGGAGAAGGGGCTGAAGGTCAAGTTCACCACCCATGGCCAATGGTATAATCAATCATGCCTGTGCAATGAAGCGTCCATAAAAACCTACAAAGACAGGGTTCAGAAAGCTTCCGGATAGCTGAACACACGGAGGTTCCTGGAGGGTGGCGCGCCCGGGGAGGCCATGGAGATGCCACACTCCTTTCCCATACCCTGTCCCATGCATCTCTTCATGTGTATCCTTTGTAATATGTTTTACAATAACCTGGCAATCGTGTTTCCCTGAGTTCTGTGAGCCACTCCAGCAAATTAATCAAACCCAAAGAGTGGGTTGTGGGAACCCCAACTTGAAGTTGGTTGCTCAGAAGTTCGCCTGGACTTGTGACTGGTGTCCGAGGGAGGGCAGAAAACCAAGCACAGAAGGTGCCCTGGGGCTCAGAATTCATTAGCTCCATAGTAAATCTAGTCTACAGCAGACAATCATAAGTTCAGCAGTCAGAAAAAGGAATTATTTGGCCTTCAATTACCACTGTAATAAAACAATGGTTGAAAATCATTTCACATCCTCCAAACTGACCCTTTCTTAAAATATCTCAGCATTTTGTTCTAAGAAGTGACTTGTAGAAATAAAACTAAAAAACGATCTTCAGTCTTTTAAAAATGAATCAAAAGTCCAAGATTTGACTCATTCATGGTTGACATGGCCCAGCTAAGTGAATGACTCTTACAGCCAGGAGCCCGGGCAGCGCTTCCCAACAGCCACAGAGACACGTCACCTGTTTCCTGTAAGAGTACCACAATCTATGGTCAAGTACTGGGAGGTGGAGCGTTTGCACAGCCTGGTCACATGTGCTGTGCGACCCAAAGAGCATCTTCAGCCATGCTGACTCATCCCTCAGGAGCATTAACCTGTCACAGGCCTGAGAGACCCATCACATCCCTAAAATAAATACCTTCCTGGTTCTTCTCCATAGCACCAAGAACTCAAATACTCACCAGATTGGTGAAATAGTAGCCATCCTCGCCCGTCATCAGGCGGCTCGGATTGCAGAAGCGGGTGATGTACTGGATGTTGGACTGAAGGCGTGGAGGGTTGCCCTTCAGAACAATGTAGATGAGGGTGGGTAAGAAGTCATCCGCTGAAGCTGGCTCGTTCTTGGTGATCTTGATGGCATTGAAAATGTGCTTGCTGCACTTGGTGATGCAGGCCAACTTATCTCGAGGCACACGCTTCGAATCCATTTCAATGATATCTACAAAGCAGAAAAGACAATGCTTCCCATGAGAAAATAACCACATAAGAGAAGCAATAGGATAATAATTTTTTATCCATTAGGTTACAGAGGAACTCTCACTAACCACTTTCCCACTAGTTAACTTAGTACGAGAAAAACTGAGACTCCCAAAACAGTGAATGCCAGCTCATCCTCAGACACGTGGCCATGAGCCTTGCAAGCATATTTCTCTTCATCCTCAGATTATGCAATGGATACTATTATTACCCATTTCATAGATTTGAGGTTCATTAGAAAGTCTTAATTTGTATACTGCTTTTTAGAAAGGTGGCTACTACACAAAGCATCTTTGTATTGGATGTCGGAAAATAGCTACTGAATTCCCACACTTAGGTCTACAATGGACAATCCTCATGGCATGTAAATCTCCACTGGCTACCAACATCTACAGAATCTTTATTACACTTACAACTTGCTGATTAGCAGGGGGATACAGCAAGGTATAAATTTAATCTCAAAATAATATTTTATATCTCAGAGAAAAATTGTTTTGCTGCCCTTGACCATCACTTAAGTCCAACTAGAGGGCTCTCATAAATGCATACCCTTTGTCACAAAGACCAAGAGATAGTGAAGAATGGTTAAGTACGAACTGTCAGCACTGCTAGTACGACACAAGAGGAGGGAGTGTGCCTTTGGGTGTACATATCAGCTTGCAATCAGGAACATCGTGAAAGAAAATAGCCAAGGCAGCTTCATTTGACAGCAAATTCTTGCCACTAGCAGGAATAAAAGTTTCAGACTTGCAGATGGTGGTACGTGCCTAAGGGTTCTTTCCGCTCTTAGCTCCCCTCCCAGAGGTCAGCTACCTGGAGAACCCTCCCAAGACCACCTGCCATGGAAGACAACTGTGTGGGAGATGGATATTCCAGATGTGCAGAGGCCTTAGTTTAACTCGCTAATGCTGTCCCTCCTAGTTATGAGTCTGCTGTGTGAATTATATAACTTTTGCTTATTTTATTGTTTGGTTCCTTTAATCTTTTAATTCTGGGTTATAATTATTGTTACTATGTCTCAATCTGTTTATTTTTCTTTTTCTACTTAAATAGAACTTATTATAAAAAAAGAATTGGGTAAGATTTTTTTTAACCATTTTTACTACTTTCATCTATCCTATTTAGCCTGCTACCTTTTATTGTTGATTTTCATTCTCTATTTTAAACTTTTAACCACTTTCCCATTAGTCTTTATTATTAAAGTGAATTACTTTTTATCTGGATGTGTGTGTGGCTCCCGATACCCCAGGGCAAGGCTGGACGGTAAACAGGGAGAGAAAGGAAGGAAATGCAGAATAAAGGAAAGAAAAATCCCAGGATTTCCCCTACACTCTTTATCCTACAGAGGCCCGGCTTGCTAATATAGCCTGAAGGAAGTTTCCTGGAACTCTCAGACCTCCACTTTGATGTGTGGTCCTGTGACTAGCACTGCCCCAAAGTCTAAACTAGGAGATATAAGAGGAAAAAAAGCAAAAAAACAGGAAACTCACTGCTGTATTAGTTTTTCTTCCAGTAATAATTTCCCTCCCTAATCTGCCTGTTATTATTTACTTTTCAGAGCCCTAGATAACTGCCTTATGTCTTCTGTCCAGGGCTTTTACTTACAACCAGTAGTAAAGATGGGGTTGAGTGTGTGTACTCTATCCTAGCTGGATACAGAGGTGTAAGCTTATCTTTAACAGAGTTTTGAAAACAAAGCAGGCTTTACCTCTAAGTCATGGATTCTCAACATTGACACTACTGACATTTTGGGCTGGATCATTCTTTGGTGTAGGGGACTGTCCTGTGCATTCCAGGATGTTCACCAGCATCCCTGACCTCTCCCCACTAGATGTCAGTAGCACGCCCATAGATGTGACATTTAAAAATGTCTCCAGGCCAGCCACAATGACTCACACCTAAAATCCTAGCACTCTGGGAGGTCAGGCCTGGAGGACTGCTTGAGCTCAGGAGTGCAAGACCAGCCTGAGCAAGGGTGAGACCCTGTCTCTACCAAAAAGAAAGGACAAAAAACAGCTGGGTGTTGTGGTGTGTGCCTGTAGTCCCAGCTACCCCGGAGGCTGAGGCACAAGGATCCCTTGAGCCCAGGAATTTGAGATTGCTGTGAGCTACAATGATGCCCCTGCACTCTTCCCCAGGGCTACAGAGTGAGACTCTGTTTCAGAAAAAAAAAAAAAAAAGAGCAACTGAACAGCCCTCCTTATAACCCTCAACTCCTTCATATTTGAAAAAAATTTTTCCCTGGGGGACAACTAGTGCCTGGCTGAGAACCACTGCTCTAGGTAGATGGCTCGGGCAACCAGAAGAAATTTTGTGGGTGGAGCCAAATGAGAAAGGGAAACCTTAACCATTGACCACAGGCCTCCGGTACCTAAACTCTCAGAGCTAAGAGAAGCTAATGACAGAACTCTCTGATCCCCCGTTTCTTTTAGAAGTCCTCAAGAGTAGCCTCTTTCAACCTCAGGGCAGAGGCCTCAGTGATTCTCAAAATTTTATGCAGTTCTCTTCAATAGACCTCATGTTTACTGGTCAGCCTGGAAAATGAGTCCACTGCCCCATACTGTACAACTTGTCTGGTAGCATCTCCTATCTAGTCCCACCGTTTACTGAGCACAGCTACACTTCCCTGATCCATTGGGCTGCCAACATTCACTGCCCACCCACTCTCACCACCGACGGGCCACGCAAACACTTGCCATCAGCTGATGCCCCAGCAAATTGTGCCCTGCACAGGCCAGAGTCCAGACAGCCCGGAGACTTCCCTATTACCAAGAACTGGCCGTAAAAGCTATCTTGGCTGGAAGAAAATTAGTTTTTTAGACTCAAGTTTGGTGGCTTCTAGATCTGGTAGCTTCCTTGGGAAAGGTCTTCCAATAAGTAAGATTCTTCTCCTTGTCATGACTAAAAAGTAAACTTTATTGTTTTAGCATCTCTCAAAGATTTTTAAGATCATATTTGTAGAACTATGATTTGAAAAATATATTTTTCCTATTTCAAGGAACACCTCGGGGTCTCTGTGTTTCAACAGCCCATCAGGAATGAAAATCCTTCAGGGACAGGCACTGCCCTTTAAAAAATATATTTAAAAAAAAAAGAAAAACATATTTTTCTATATTCACAGTTTTAGATTTTCTTTGCTCTGGTATCAGAGAAAAAACACAGGGGTAGACTGGCCATTTGTCTGTTGACTTCAGGGGTCTCCCTCCCTCCTCCAGCAGGAATTTGTTTCTTCAGGTTTTGACTCCGGCCTGTGTATGCGACATATGATCTGCTTTGATCCATGTGGCCATGTCCTCCAGCTTGCTCTGTGTCAGCTTAAATGTCTCAAAATCCTTATTCATTTTATGTCTGCCATAATAGAGATGATCATTTATGAAACCCTAAATGCCAAGACTGGGGCCCTTCTTGGAACCAAGAGGAAACAGGATAACTCTTTTCCTGCAGGTCTTTCCTCTAGAATAGATCTGTCAACTGAAACAGAAATGCCTCTTTCAGTACATTCATAAACAAAAGTGATAGTGCTGATTAGTAGCACAGGGGATGATGTGGAAATACTGAACTGACAGCTTCACATTTAAGACCACTGCTATAGGCGAGTGTCTTCTCTCATTACTCTTGTACTTAGGCTGACACTTTTAGATCAGGAAGAAAGTGATCATGTAACCGGCACTCCAGATGTGTCTATGCTTTGACTGACAAGACCTGGGGGCTAAGATGGGGCGGAGAGAGTAAGAAGGCTTTTAAAATTTTGTCACTGGCCGGGCACGGTGGCTCACGCCTGTAATCCTAGCACTCTGAGAGACTGAGGTGGGCAGATCGTTTGAGCTCAGGAGTTTGAGACCAGCCTGTGCAAGAGCGAGACCCCATCTTTACTAAAAAAATAGAAAGAAATTAGCTGGACAA
>NW_012139414.1:6669855-6709481 GCF_000956105.1 Propithecus coquereli
ACTCGGGAGGCTGAGGCAGGAGGATTGCTTGAGCCCAGGAGTCTGAGGTTGCTGTGAGCTAGGCTGACGCCACGGCACTCACTCTAGCCAGGGCAACAAAGTGAGACTCTGTCTCAAAAAAAACAAAAAAAACATCTCTTGAAACTTCTCTCAGCTGCCTTCAAAGAAAAGTTTCACCTCTCAAGTTCTATTAATAAACTCCTAATGTATTGAAATCCTCTTTTTTAGTTCTATTTTTAGGTAAACAATGGTCTAGTGCTTGTAATTTCTAGTTTCACAAGGTCTGTCCTGTAGCTTTCAGAAAAGGGTCTTCAAAACCCCTGTGGAATACTTTAAACATAAACCAGTTGATCTTGAACTTTCTAGAATTTTTGGAGAAAATGTAAGTACAAGGCCCACATTCAGGCTTTTAGAAGGCCCCCACCTTCAATCTCTTATCAGGTTGCCTGAGCAAAAGCGGGGGGTGTGGGCCTTGCCCCAAAGGAGTCAATTCGTGGGGCTTAATGTCATAGCCTGGCAGAAAAGTCTAGAACAACAAACATGACAATATTGGGCCACTTAGAGTCTACCTACAGAACTTGTACAGGATATTACAGAGAATAATTTACTTAATAATAGGAGTTGAAATGCAAAGATGTACAAAGAGAAGTCGAACCAGAGAGGGCAGAAGAATCACTTGGAGTAAAGCCCCTCTTGCTGTAGTAGAGGTGGTACGATGATCCTGTTCCTAGAGCATCCTGGCACTAAGATCCTGTGAGCGCCCAGCCTCCTTTGCAACCCTGATAATAGCTTCAGCAAACCCTCATTTCTTCTTGTAGCTTGGGTGACTCTCTGGTTCTTACAACCAAAGGAGCCTACTTAATGGCCTGCCTCCAACACTGCTAGTATCAGTTGACCCACTTTCCTTCCCAGCAGAATTTCATTAATAATTTCTAAATGAGCAAGTCTTTCAAGCTCCTCTCCCTAATGAAGGAGAGGCTGGCCAAAGTTGAACATCCTCTCCATTAGGATTTTTTTTTAAAACTTAAAACCTTTGTGTTGTAATTCTCCTAAGTTATTCCTAAAAGAAACAGAAACCTCATTAGGAGTCTGGACCTGTCCAGAATGGCAGAGCCACATCCATCTGGGGTGCTTCATTTACTTCCTGATCAAACCAGAAACATAATTCAAAGCATGTCTCTAATTAACCAATCAGAAGTATCATTTTAATATGTTGGTGTAGCCTAGGGATTACCTTGCCTCACCAATTGCCTTCCTCCATCCAAAATTATCTGGAATATATATATGCAATTGAGTCTTAAGAAATTTACTCTAGCTGTATTTGACCTTAGTCTAGTTCAATGCCCAAGAAATGAGACCTTGATCACTGAAAATGAAGGGGAAAAGGAGTTAACATGCTATTCTGAATACATCAAATTCCTAAAACTTTTACTACATTCCAATGTATCTTTGGAAGTCTGCATTTTAGAAATATTTTAATGACTTTTTGCTCACTGAAAAAAGTATCGAGTAAGGCCGGGCGCGGTGGCTCACGCCTGTAATCCTAGCTCTCTGGGAGGCCGAGGCGGGCGGATTGTTTGAGTTCAGGAGTTCGAAACCAGCCTGAGCAAGAGCGAGACCCCATCTCTACTAAAATTAGAAAGAAATTAATTGGACAACTAAAAATATATATAGAAAAAAAAAATTAGCCGGGCATGGTGGCGCATGCCTGTAGTCCCAGCTACCCGGGAGCCTGAGGCAGGAGGATCACTTGAGCCCAGGAATTTGAGGTTGCTGTGAGCTAGGATGACGCCACGACACTCTAGCCCGGGCAACACAGTGAGACTCTGTCTCAAAAAAAAAAAAAAAAAAAGTATTGAGTAATATTATAGCAAAATGTTAATCTCCGGGAAAAACATCCAAAAGCTCTCAGTTTCACTGACCTGTAATTGCTTTCACCACCATATCAGATACTTCTGGAATTTCTTCATTAACAGGGACACAGAGCATCTGAGGTGTAACCCAGTGCAGGGCTCTACAAAGAGAGAGAGAAATAAAGAAGAGTTCTAAGAATGGACTGTGGTCCTTCATCTTGCCATTTCCTTTAATTAAGGGAAAACATGGGGTGCCACAGATTAACCAAGCAATCCTGAGTCCAAGCACATCACCCCCGCCCAGGTTAGGAGCTCGACTGGTGTGACAAAGTAACTAGAATCCTAAAATGACACTTTTCTTCTGCACTTATCACAAGAAGAATAGAAGACAATTTTACTGGTTGCAATGAAATCATATAGCACAACTAAGACTAAAAAACAGGTATTTGAGAGTGAAGATTTGAGAAGAAATCTACTATTCTCTGTCCTGTCTATTGCCATTATTGTCCTTCTGAGACACCCTGGACCCCATGTAAGAGGCCATCCAAGCATGGGTCCCCTCAGTCTGAATCTCAGTGTGTTTCCTGGTCACACCCTAACCTCACTCCAAAGACTTTGCCTCTTGGTCTAGGGCCCATCTAGTTACTTCTGGCTTCTGACCTCAGGCTCAATCTTCCATCTTCCCAGTATCAACTCCTCACTTCTGGTGTGACACCTCTAAGTACTGACCTACTAACTATCAGCCCTTTTCCTGGGAGTCCCCTGGGACTCGCAGGCCCAATGCCTCATCATGCTCAGCCACGGACCTGGCCCCACATGGGCGGCCTCTAACTCAGCATCCACTGCCACTGAAGCGCACAGTACTGGGGCTCACTCCACTAGTCCTGGAAGACTGGGTGCTGTGGGAATTGCCATCAACCCAGCGCAAGTGAGAGCGCTGACAGGAGGAATGGCTGAATAACGCGCACCCCTGGTGGGGATGAGGAAAGATGATACCCACTGCCTTGGCATGGATACTCACAGCTTCCTGCCTAACACCATAGTGCAATGAACCAAAACAACTAGTCCTCCTGTTCCTTGGACATTTTGTTGATTTGAAACAATCTCAAACATCAAACATAATTCTTACCTAAAGCTGTCTGGAGCTGGCAGATGGATAAGCAAGATTACCACGTTCCTTTTCTTTCTGACACCACAGAGAGCTTATATGCCAAGGAAGGCAGGTACGTTAGCTGTTACTTTCTCTTAAGGTTTGAAACTCAAGTGCCTTATTTTTCCGCAACATTTTCTTCCATTAGTAGGTAGAGTAAATATAAGACAAAGCAAAACAACTACCTGATCCTCTTTTGAATGGCAAGATCTTTCTTCTCATCGTCAGTAGTTTCTGGACAGAACACATATTTATAGAGACGAGTCATGATGTACTTTTCGATCTGATCCATTATCTTCTCAACTCTTTCTGGAGGCACTGAAATACCCAAATGGATATAAAAGCTCAAGAGAAGGATGGACATTTTAAATTAAGAGTATGTTTTCATAGTACTTTCTACACAACAAAAACCCTAAATTTGCTAGAAATACATTAAACACACACAGAAACAAAAGCATAAAATGTTACATTAAAAAATACTATTTAAAAAATTACCTCAACTTTTGGCCTTTTACAGGATCCCCACTTCTAACTTAAGCTGTTGTGGCAGGACCTCACAGGTGACACCCTGCCGAGCGGGAAGACCTCAGCATGTGTCACTCCCTGCTGCTACATTAGAAAAGCACTTGAAATTCCCAAGATGGACAAATACTGGCAAGACTTATCCTTTCATTTTTCTGAGGTTTACCATAAAACCCTAGAGATCTCTCTGAGGCATACATCTGGGGAAGATTTCTAAGACATACACATGTACTAAGTACATCTTAAAGTCCAACACCAATGGGGGTCGAACTCAAGACGAATCCCTAAAAACCTAAAGCTCTATGTCAATATTTTTACTGCAATGACTCACCAAAATAGTGATTCCAAGATGGGGGATTCATTTAGAAAAGTCTCCCAGGAGGTTTTAATCCGCTGGACCCCCTACCCCTAATGGAATTATTGAACATTACTCAATAAATTATCCAATTGCTCTTGAGAAGGTACACATGGTAGTATTCAAAGGCATTGCTGACTGTAAGACCAGTTACGGGAATGTCAGTGGAGTAGTTTACAGCATGGAGTAGACAAACCGGCCAGGCCGTCAGAGAAAGAGAGAAATTGCTAAGAGACTGACCAGTCAGTCCCCGTGCAACTACCAGACTCAATCTCTCAATGGCTGGCTAACAAAATACTACCTTTTCCACGAGTCTGCATTTTTTCAGCCACATTCTGGTAAAAATCCTGAGTACATTCTGACTGTTCCTCAATGCTTAAGTCCTGAAACAAAGAGACAAAGAGGCCACTTGGTAGCTGAAGAAAGTTCATAAGTAAGTATAGTCTAAATTTTGAGAAGTTTCCAAAATCCATTCTTTGCCTTGGTGCTAAGGCTAAAAGTACTTATAAATTATATTAATACTGCAGGGGAGAAAAACCTATCCATTAATATTATTTACAACATCCCAAGATCTTTTAATTCATTCACTAAATATACATAGTCTTAACAGAGATATAATGCATGTTGTGATAATTTACATAGTTTATATACATTTCCATTTATCTAATCATCTTAATCATTTTTGGTGGCTTTATAATATTCCATTATATAATATTAACCAATTTACTTAACTATCATCTACCACTGTGCATTTGGATAGGTTCCCTTTTTTTCACTATTATGCACTGCAGCTATAACAATTCTGAGAAGACTGTTTTATTTTGGGTTATTTCTTTTTGTTACATTTCCAAAAGTGTCATTAACAGTTTAATAATTAGGAACAACTTTATAGCTCTAAGTATCTATTGCTAGACACAATCCTCAGAAGCTCCAGTGGACACTGGCATTAGCCATGTGTGTGCTTATTTCTCCATGGCTCCTACAACATTGGGCTTCATAATTTTTATTTGGTTTTACAGATTTTATTAGGTATAATATATATTTATTCCCCACTTTCTTCCAAAGAATATTTAAAGTCTCTATAAAAGATAAATACAGTTCAGCACAATAGACTAGAAAATAAAAAGAACAAATAAGTAAAAAGAAAAACAAAACATGGTGAGAGGGCCAGGCATGGTGGCTCACGCCTGTAATCCCAGCACTCTGGGAGGCTGAGGTGGGAGGATCGCTTGAGGTCAGGAGTTCGAGACCACCCTGAGCAAGAGCGAGACCCCGTCTCTCCTAAAAATAGAAAAAATTAGCTCTGCAACTAAAATAGAAACAAAAAATTAGCTGGGCGTGGTAGCCAGCACCTGTAGTCCCAGCTACTTGGGAGGCTGAGGTGGGAGGCTTGCTTGAGCCCAGGAGTTTGAGGTTGCTGTGAGCTAGGCTGACACCATGGCACTCACTCTACCCCAGGCAACAAAGCGAAATTCTGTCTAGAAAAACAAAACAAAACAAAAAAAATACATGGTGAGAGACTGAAAGCAGAGCCAGGAATGACAACACAAAAATGTATTCCTTGAAGGTGTATAAGTTAGTCAAGAGTCAGCTGATAAATTTGTCACCAAATAAACTTTCTAGCAGTCATCGTTAAGATGAAAATAGCTATATAATTCAGTATTCAAAGATGAAGGCAAACTAATTTTTCAGGAGAAATTATGACACCAAAATCAGAAATTTCTCCCAAGGGCTCTCATAAAGATGTCATGGCAGAAGGGCATGAATATGGCCCAGGACAGATTCCACAGGACTGTTTCTCACAGACTTCATCTACACAGGCCAAGGACATGCCCCACCAAGGGCTGAGAAAGCCCTGTTGAAGCATGCAGCAGCCTGACACTCTGGCTTAATTCTGAAAGTGTGGTGGCACACGTGGGACAAGTGCCATCCGCAAGCCACAACTCCCTGCCTCCAGTGTCTTGCCCACTTACCCTTTCCTGTTTGGGCCCTTTTACCTCTCACCTGGAGTTTCCTACTCACCAGCCTTTGAACTTGCTCCCTTTTTAATCCATTTCACATACCATGGTCTAACTGATCATCTTAGATAATGATCTCTGTCAACTGTCTGCTGAAGGTACACTCGGTGCAAACAGTCCCCCCTCTTTCCCACTGACCTGCTGGTTTTCATAATGTTCTGAGAATCTCCTTTTCGTGTTCCCACCTCTCTAACACTGTTAAATTATTTTCTCTGTCCACACTACCTTTACTACTTTCCGATCCTCCAACAGCCATCCATGGAAGTCTCCAAAGCATCTTCTTTAAAGCTCAGTTCCCACTGTACATCCTCTGAGAAGCTGTCATTCATTACTTTAGTCAAAATAACCTTGTAGGTCTCTAAGCACTTAGGGTACTTTGTGATCACCTTGACGGCAGCTCTCATTACTGTCTTAATTGCTTATCTATTAATATTTGTGCCATTTGGTTAAATTAAAATTGATCCCTCAGCCAGGTGTAGTGGCTCATGCCTATAACCCCAGCACTCTGGGAGGCTGAGGTGGAGGATCACTTAAGGACAGGAGTTTGAGACCAGCCTGGGCAATGTAGCAAGACCCTATCTCAAAAAAAAATTTAAAAAATCCCTAGCATATGCACTATAACTGAATATTGTGGATTTACCTTGCCATGCTGCTATATTTATACCTCTATTACTGTTCTATTTTCCCTTGGATTTTCCTGATAATATTTTTTCTTGCATTTCTAAAAATTATATTTCTATCCATTCTAAAAACACTCATTACATGATTAGTAGAACTGCCAGCCACTGTGCCAATGATATAAACAGGCTAATAAAATGTTCAGAGGGCTTTTGGGTTAAATGGGAAGACTGAATGCAAATAATTACAATTGTCTGTAATTATGAGCAAGAAGAACAAAGTGCCACAGGCATATCATAAATCTCTCACTTCTTCTTCCAGCTATCTTTATCAATCATCTCTAAACAGGTATTGTTGTAGCAGCAGTAAGTGTCCTTTTTTCATATTAATAATTAACATGAAATGGTGGTGATGAGATAGATGTTTCTAGTGATGCTCATGAGAAAGGTTGTCTCCTTCCTGCTCTGTGGTGTGAACCCAAGGAGATCTGTAGCCACTCTATAAGAAAAGTCCTTCCTGAGAACACACTTGGGGCAAAAAAAAAAGTCCTGATCCTACTCACCGTGCTGCTGCTGCCTCTGTGTAGAGGCAGGACGGGCCTCGATCCCAGAACATACAGGGCTTTCTTTTCAACTACCACCACCTAACTCCCATATTTCCAGTTCTCCAATGAGATTTCAATCATTTTGTTTCCTATCTACCATCTATCTATGAATTGGTAAGGGAAAGTTATACTGTAAATTCTCTAAGCCTCATCTCTGTACCAAATTAGATCACCAGACAAACAGAGCCATGGACTGAACTTTAGGTCTGCTGGAAATATTTCTTCAGAGGACTAGTTTCAATATTATGCCTGGACTTTTTTTTTTTTTGAGACAGAGTCTCACTTTGTTGCCTGGGCTAGAGTGCCATGGCGTCATCCTAGCTCACAGCAACCTCAAACTCCTAGGCTCAAGCGATCCTCCTGCCTCAGCCTCCCGAGTAGCTGGGACTACAGGCATGTGCCACCATGCCCGGCTAATTTTTTCTATATATTTTTAGTTGTCCAATTAATTTCTTTCTATTTTTAGTAGAGACAGGGTCTCGCTCTTGCTCAGGCTGGTTTTGAACTCCTGAGCTCCAACAATCCGCCCGCCTCGGCCTCCCAGAGTGCTAGGATTACAGGTGTGAGCCACCGCGCCCGGCCTTATGCCTGGACTTTTATGCAGGTAATTACAGCAGCAGCTACATGAAGAACATGTCCATAGGAACATGTTTATAAACTCTAAATATCATCAAATTATTACCCTGCTCTTATTTTAAATCATTTTGTAATGATTTAAAATCCTTATGATAAGCAGAATGGGCTTAAATAAACAAAAGATGGACTACCATCTTTGGTATGTTTAGATTTTTTTTTTATTTCAGCATATTACAGGGGTACAAACGTTTATGTTACGTATATTGCCTCTGCCCCGCCTGAGTCAGAGCTTCAAGTGTGTCCATCCCCCAGATGGTGCACACCGCACCAATTAGGTGTGTATATACCCATCCCCTCATCCCCCCTCCCATCTGCCTGATACTCAATGAATGTTACTACTATATATGCACTTAAGTGTTGATCAGTTAATACTAATTTGATGGTGAGTACATGTGGTGCTTGTTTTTCCATTCTTATGATACTTCACTTAGTAGAATGGGCTCCAGCTCTATCCAGGATAATACAAGAGGTGCCAGATCACCATTGTTTTTTGTGGCTGAGTAGAACTTCATGGTATACATATATCACATTTTATTAATCCACTCATGTATTGATGGACACTTGGGTTGTTTCCACATCTCTGCAATTGTGAATTGTGCTGTTATAAACATGGTGGACAAAAAAAGCTGCCAGCCACAGTATCTCTACAAGAAGGATAGATTTTAGAAGAAAGTGAAAGTAAATAAACAGGCAGACAAACATAGATCGGATGAGGGTCAGAAGGAAGGGTGCCTGAAACTACAGGAGACTCCATGGGAAGAAGTTGTAGAAGAGGACTGGAGATTTTTTACTATTAAATGCACAAGTCTAATTTTATTTTTTTTATATGGGACTTTACTTAACATTTTAACTACTTGAATTTTGCTATAATTTAACTTACTTTCCTTTCTTTTTATTTCATTTTATTTTTTTAGAGACAGGGTCTCACTGTGTTGCCCAGGCTGAAGTGCAATGGCTGTTTTACGTGATCAGAGTGCACTACAGCCTTAAACTCCTTGATGCAAGTGATCCTCCTGCCTTAACCTCCAACTAGCTGGGACTACAGGAGTGTGCTATGGTGCCTGGCCCTATTCTTTTAGTACTTTCTACAATAAATTATCAATTCATTTTATCTACTTAGATAGTTTAAACATGGTTACCTTTCATTTGCACCGAATTTTAACATTTAACTTAGAACAAACTGTATTCATTCTTATGATTATCACTACAGGTTTGAGCAGCCCTAATCCGAAAATCCAAAATTCAAAATTTTTTCAGTGACGACACAACACCACAAGTGGAAAATTCCACACCTAACCTCATGTGATGGGTTGTAGTCAAAACTTTGTTTTGTGTGCAAAATTATTAAAAATATTGTATAAAATTATCTTCAGGCTGTGTGTATAAGGTATATATGAAACAAATGAATTTTGTGTTTAGACTTGGGTCTCCCTCCCAAAATACCTGTCTATATGCAAATATTTCAAAATCTGAAAAAATCCAAAATTCAAAACCACTTCTGGTCCCAAGCTTTTCGGATAAGGGATATTCAACCTGTAGTATTCCCTTCTAACTAAAAACACTTGGCCTCCATTTAAATACTCAGCTACTAGTAGCACTTCTAGGTCTGTTTTACTAGTAGCATTGGATCACCTTCTCCCCCAGCTGAGCACAATCACTGAAATTTTATGTTACAATTCAGAAAACTCCTTTTTCTATTTCTTTTTTTCTGTCTTTTTTTTTTAGGAGACAGGGTCTCACTCTGTTGCCCAGGCTGGAGTATAGTGGTATGATCATAGCTCACTGCAGCCTTGAACTCCTGGGCTCAAGTGATTCTCCTGCCTCCGCTGCCCAAGCAGCTGGCACTACAGGCATGTGCCCCCACGTCCGGCAAATTTTTGTATTTTTTGTCCATGTTGCCCAGGCTGGTCTTAAACTCTTGGCCTCAAGCAATCCTCCCCCCTCAACCTCCCAAAGCACTGGGATTACAGGCATGAGCCACCAGTCCTGGCTTCCCTTTTTTTTATTTCTATAGGACAGTTTACACTCCAGTGCAGAGTTTATTTTATAATGTAAAAAAACTCCCCTGCCACTTTGTCCCCATATCCTGCTTTAAATTCTTGTAGGACTTACCACTATGTTATAGATCTGCTTATTGTCCATTTTCCCCACTAAAATGTTAGCTCCATGACGGCACTGTTCACTACCTCATGCCTATAACAGAGGCAGGCATATGGTTAGTGCCCAATTATTAGTTGAATGAATAAATGTGGTCATTTGTTATTGTTCCTCCCTTTGTAATATTATAAATACGTTGGGAGACAATTCTCTACAGATCTCTTATATTTCTACACATCTTGTGAGCAGAGGGGATGACCACCTTTGTTTTGTACCATCTTTTCAAGGATATTTGTATAGCAAACAGCCTTGGAAGACAGACAGTGTCTTCCTCAACAGAAAAAGACAGACTGTTTACTGTCCAGTATAATAAGGAGTCCTAAGCTCAAAGTTTCTCTCCTCTAACAAAACTCACTGCTTGCACAGGCATTACTGCATTGCTCTGTGGAAGCTGATACTCAGGGAATTAGTGCAAATGCTGATACTCTGACTCTTGCTAATGCTGTAATAAACTGCCCTTTGTCTCTGACCCAGGAGACGAATGTCTTCTGCCGATATTCATGAAACTTGACAGGTTAACTTGTTAGTTTGCAAGTAAGATAACTCTCAGGCCCTTCCCAGTTCTTCCCAAAGGAGCTAAGTGATAGCGGGTTTGTGTTGGTAAGTTCTTTTAGGTTCTACAAAATTCCAAAAGGTTTTTCAAAGTTTTCCAAGGAAAAAAACATAGTCCAGCAGTGTAAACGAACCTTTTTCCTCAAGTATTCTCTAACCATTGTCTGGCATCTTCTTTTCTATAATGCCTAGTCATTTTACTTTTTCTAAAAAATTTTTTCTTTGTAGTTTAAAACACTGATAAGTGTCTTTCTTTGAATGAATATTAATGCTAAGAGGCACTCTGTACACCTTCTTGACTGGCCGAAGTCTTTTTTCCCACCTCCAGTTTAGAAAACTTTTGACTATTTCTTTAACTATGTTTTCTGTGTTTCTCACCTGTACTCTCATCATTAGAATTTGGATCTTCATGATCTATTTTCGGGGTTCATTAAGTTTTTTGTTGTTGTTGTTGTTGTTAGGGTGTTAGGGTTAGGGCTGTCATTAAGTTTTGTTTGTACTGCTCCTTAACTGTTTAATCTATTTAAGTTTTATCTTTGATGTCCATTTTTTTTGTATTACTAATTTCTGCTGCCTTCAATAATTTTTTTAGGAAAATAAATGTATTAGGGCTTTAATCCTCTTAACTAAAAATTAAACATTAACATTTGAAGTATACCAAGCATGCAGTCCTTACATTTGAGAAAGTCCATCTCACCATGGAATATACCTTGAGGTCCCTAGCAACTAGTTAAATATAGATTTAAACAGGGCAAAGATAATTGATTCCTGTTAAATTCAATTACTGGCAAAATAAAGGCATTGAGAATCGTTAAGGTACACAGGTTCATTTTATATCTCCAAAGAAAAGCCAGAAGTTGATCATTTTTAGCGTTTTTGTGACTAATGAACTCCCATGTTCTTCACAAAGGTCATCATAAAAATCATAACAATGTTTTAGCAAGAAGAATGTTTCAGCTCTTGCCTTTCCTTTATTGAATAAAATGTGTGGTGGACTAAGTATTCCAATGACTTGCATGCTACAAGGAGTGGCACAAGAGACACACAGTGCAGACAGAAGCAGCATCCAGGTAGCCATGCAGCAGAATTTCTGAAGTTGTTTAATTCATTTAAAATATTTTGATGTCACTAAAGTTTAAGCAGATGGAGCATTATTCATGACACTCTAGAGGTCCCATAGTGTCCATCTGGTCCTCTTCCCTAAGTATGTGGAACTGTTAAACATGTGGTACCAAAAATCAGGGAACAGACTCCCCAGTTTAAAAGTTCATTAATGCAACTATGTAACGGACTTAATTTTCTAGTTAGCCACTGGTTGGTTACTTAAGCTGTCCAACAAGATTTGGGGAAAGATCCGAAGTATTCATAGATTAGAAAAGATAAGCAAGTAATTTAAGAAAAAAATAAAAATCTTGTTAAGAGGCAGCTAAGCTTCCTTTTCCATCCTCACCAGGGTGGGTTTCAGAGGGCGCCCATGCAGCTTGTACCTCACCTTATTGGCTGGAACCACTGTGCCCAGCTCTTCCCCCTAAACCAGCATATGCAACAAGATTTCATGCTCAGAAGGGTTGAACTTGGCTTTGATAGGGTTCAGCTTGACTCTGCTTTCTGAATATCTTCTGGACTTCACTCACTGTAAGAGTCTTACAGAGGTTCTTTGGGTGAGGGTTATTGCCTTTAATTTCTTCTTTTGGAACACACTGTGCTGCCTTCTTCAAAATGTCTGCACCCTCCAAGAGTCCCTGCAGAAGCCCTGAATGCCATATAAATTTTCTCCTCCACCAACTTTAGGCTGCTCTGCTGCAAGCTCTCAGGATCTGCCAAAGTGCACTCATATATTTTCCCATTGCCTAGTTTTGGCTGCTTTTCTAACCTGCCTACTTCCACGAGTATCTTGTCTGTACAGGGAGTATTTGTCTTCTGTTTCACTTTGATCTGTGTCCTGTTCCAAGTTCTGGCAATTGTTCTTTTATTTTGTTGTCAAGCACAAAACAACCAAGGAGAGGGCCTGAGCGACGACACCCGAGCCAAGAGACTGCATCGCACCAGCCTCACGCACTGAGCCGTCAGGACTGCCCCTCAATAATGTTTTAAGTTTTCTCTCATATTAGTACATTCTTCTGTGACATGTTTTTTCTTATTTTTATTCATTTATCACATTCAACACAGTTCTCAAATCAATCTTTTATCTACTTTTGTTTCCTATGAATTAGACATTCCGCCAGCTCGGATGGTTTCCCATTGTTCTTATTGTCTCACTTCTCATCCTTGCTGCTTCTAATTTTAAAATTGGGTCCTGGGTTACTTTCTCCCCTCTGATTTTCTCACCGTAATTAAAGCCTATTGTGCTGATTAAAGTTTCTCTGTTGTGGATACATACTTCTGTTCTTCTAACAGTAATTACAAAGCAGGGCAAACTACTCCTTGCATAAACATATAGTTTAGAATAAGGGAGTCATTTCAAAGTAAAGAAGGGCATTTACCAGCCTGAGCAAGAGCGAGACCCCGTCTCTACTAAAATTAGAAAGAAATTAATCGGACAACTAAAACTATATAGAAAAAATTAGCCAGGCATGGTGGCGCATGTCTGTAGTCCCAGCTACTCGGGAGGCTGAGGCAGGAGGATCGCTTAAGCCCAGGAGTTTGAGGTTGCTGTGAGCTAGGCTGATGCCGCTGCACTCTAGCCCGGGCAAAAGAGTGAGACTGTCTCAAAAAAAAAAAAAGAAGGGCATTTAACTTTCTATTCATTCTGGGGACTAGACTGTGAATAAAGATGGAGCCATATCTTAAACTATGATAATTTTTTCTCCTCATTCAGGTATGGAAAAAGTTTTTTCACAAGTGTTAATACCAGAAAAAGTTTTAAGTCTGTATAACACAATACAGTATTTTTAGAGAATGACTGTCCAGGAAAAAAGCAATGAAATGAGCAAAAGGTCCTATGTTGTGCTCGACTGCTTTCTTAGTAAGTACAAGGAGCTTATCAGAATGAGTGCTAATAAAGAAATCTTGTTTTAAAAATGGAATGAAGAAACCCAGAAAATTAGTTTATTAAAAAGCTTTAATGCAAAAGCCAACAGATTAAAGGGCCTGTACTTTGAGTAATTTAAATAGTTTGGGCAGCAAAAGAACTTCTCCAGAAGTCTTATTTAAGTGCAGTCTAATTATGTGTTTTGAAAATGTTTTCATATAAATGAATACACAGAAAAAAAGTTCTTCACCAAGCCAGAGACCTCATTAAGGTAGAAAATATGGTTTTCTAGTTATAATGGGAACACTTAACACCTAATTGGGTCTATATGCTTTAAAATTACCCTGGGCACATAAGGCTTTGTCCAGATGACAAAGGAAATTTATACTTCCTTCATTTCATGAATGACCATGTATGTTCCTGAATCCATGGTCACTCTCAGATCTATCTGAAGCTTGGTTCTTATAGTGGGATTCTTAAATTCAAGTTAATTTGTAAAGATAAAAAGTTTTAAAAACTTAACTTGTATTACTGGGTATAATTCCACGCCTTCGGGGTTGGGGCAGGGGTGGGGGGGGCACTAAACTTGTAAATTCTGCTTAGCTTCTCTTGCAACAATTCCCCTCCATTTTCTCAACAAAATTTAAATTCTTCTAATTTGCATTTCCCTGATAATTAGTGATGTTGAGCATTTTTTTCATGTTTTTTTGGCCATTTGTCTATATTCTTTCAAAAAACTTCTGTTCATTTCTTTTGTCCACTTTTTGATGGGGTTGTTTGGCATTTTTCTTGATTTGTTTGAGTTCTTTGTAGATTCTAGATATCAGTCCTTTGTCAAATGTATAGTTTGCGAACATTTTCTCCCATTCTGTAGGTTGTCTGCTCACTTTGTTGATTATTTCCTTTGCTGTGCAGAAGCTTTTTAATTTAGTTAAGTCCCATTTATATATTTTTGTTGTTGCAATATTTGCCTTTGGGGTCTCAGTCATAAATTCTTTGCCTAGGCATTTGATCCAGCAAGCCCACTGCTGAGTATCTACCCAAAGGAAATGAAGTCATTTTATCAAAAGGACACTTGCACTCAAATGTCTATCACAGCACAATTCACAATTACAAAGATGTAGAATCAACCAAAGTGCCCTTCAATTCATGAGTACATTAAGAAAATGTGGGCCGGGCGCGGTGGCTCTCGCCTATAATCCTAGCACTCTGGGAGGTTGAGGAGGGAGGATAGTTTGAGCTCAGGAGATTGAGACCAGCCTGAGCAAGAGCGAAACCCCTTCTCTACTAAAAATAGAAAGAAATTGGCTGGACAACTAAAAATATGTAGAAAAAATTAACCGGGCATGGTGGCGCATGCCTGTAGTCCCAGCCACTCGGGAGGCTGAGGCAGAAGGATTGCTTGAGCCCAGGAGTTTGAGGTTGCTGTGAGCTAGGCTGACGCCACAGCACTCTAGCCCCAGGCAATAGAGTGAGACTCTGTCTCAAAAAAAAAAAAAAAAAAAAAGATTAAAAAAATAAAGAATATGAAGAGATACTATAAGACTACACCTATTTTAACATTAGCTAATAAGATTAGTTAAAAAAAAAAAAGAGCAAAATAAGTAGCCTTCAGAAAAGTAATAGCACACAACATTTGCTGAATGGTAAAGCATTGTAGTTCGATACTGCAGTGGGTATGCATTATTTAGGTGCGAGTTTTAGCCAAAGGGAATACCCTTGGGAGATGATGAAACTGAAAAAACAAAAAAGTCTAAGTATAAAGTGTTTCCTGATAAAGATAAAATGGCTAAAAAAACCTTTAATGCAGTTCTGAAAATACTTAATTGTCTAGACTTGACCCATGTGCAGAAAAGGGTGCTCACCACTGGCATATACTAGGATTGGAGAAAACAGAAATGATGTGGGAAAAGATGTGGCCAAGAATGGTTCATTGTTTCAGGCCTCAGAAATTTGAGGAAGAGTAATAGTATGGGATGTAGTAGGAAGGATTATCAGTTTACGACAATGTCAGTGGAGCAGCTTAAAACAGAAAAGAATGAATTTTCACATTGAGTAGGCCCTTAAAACAAGATCTAAAAAGTTTACTTGGTGAGAATAACATTAAGTTAAGGTTTTTGAGCAGTTTTGATAAATTGAGTACAAAGGGCACTTTACACTACTACATACTTCACAACTTCACAGAAACTGCCCCAAATTGTACTTAATCAGTTCTCTCAAGAAATGTATATGATTAGTGAGTTGAAGCTACTTAGGTTAGGTTAATTCAGGTGTAAAAAGTGTTTGTTTATTGATTTAGTTATTTGAACCCCAAAAGGGCTTCCATAGGGACACTAAAAAAAATACCTGTTCAATGAGGTATAGGTTGCACAGTGGCTTGAGGAATCTCAGGCCATATCCAGGTCTCTGGTATCAACTACCAATGTCTTGAAAACAGTTAGGCATGGTGGTATCTGCACCAGTTAATTATTTCTTTCTTTTTTTTTTTTTTTGAGACAGCGTCTCACTCTGTTGCCCTGGAGTCAGCCTAGCTCACAGCAACCTCAAACTCCTGGGCTCAAGCAATCCTACTGCCTCAGCCTCCCGAGTAGCTGGGACTACAGGCATGCGCCACCATGCCCGGCTAATTTTTTCTATATATTTTTAGTTGTCCAGATCATTCCTTCCATTTTTTAGTAGAGATGGAGTCTCACTCTTGCTCAGGCTGGTCTTGAACTCTTGACCTTGAGCGATCCACCCGCCTCGGCCTCCTAGAGTGCTAGGATTACAGGCGTGAGCCACTGTGCCCGGACTGCACCAGTTAATTATTTCTTTACTTTAGCACAAATTAAAAAGTCAACTAAATTATTACAGAACAAGAGTACATTATGCTTCTGAGCAAAAGAAAAACAAATCTAAGTTGAGCAATTTTCTAAAATATAATATTATACAGTGTATATGTTATATGTACTATAGTATATATGCTAATTTAGTATAGATATCCTGTGAACATTTCTTACGGGCTTGAGAATAAATAACTACAAAACCTCAGTTTTTATTTCTGTTAAAAATGAAAGTTTCATATCACATGAACTCTTATTAAGGAGATCTATCATTGTTTCTAACTCAAAAGAAAATGATAGCTTGCTTGCTTTAACTCTAAATGTTACTATTTGCTCACAAATACCTAAAGAAAAAGAGAGCTGCTTACTTACACAGTCTAATTAAATTCATAAAGAGCAAAACAGAAAGGTTCTTTTCTCCTTTACAAATTGAATTCAATATTTTTAAAATATTTTGACAGAAGTCCACTGCTTATTAGCCCAGTGATGTCTGACCACAGCTAGAATATAGCTAAGCAGTTAAATGCCTTGATATTTTTTCTAATTCCATTTTCCTTTCTCTCTAAAGCTTCCTTACATCAAAGAAGAGACTTTTAGAGATGATTCTGAGTTTAATGCTTATAGAACGTCACAACAGAATTGATCCCGATTGGCCGGGCGCAATGGCTCATGCCTGTAATCCTAGCACTCTGAGAGTCTGGGGCGGGAGGATTGCTTGAGCTCAGGAGTTCCAAACCAGCCTGAGCAAGAGTGAGACCCCATCTTTACTTAAAATAGAAAAATTAGCCAGGCGTCGTGGTGTGTGCCTGTAGTCCCAGCTACTCAGGAGGCTGAGGCAGAATGACTACTCGAACCCAACAGCTTGACATTGCAGTGTGCTAAGGTAATGCCACTGCACTCTACCTGAGAGTAGAGACTCAGAGACTCTGTCTCCAAAACAAAAAAAGGAAATTAAACAAAAAAACCCTGATTTACAAAATGAATTCCTTTATAGGCAGTCTTGTAAATTATCACCACAGAAATTATGGGTTAAAGACACAGGTAGAAGTCACAATTTCTAGTTCTGACACTGGCAAGAATCTAGCTGTGTAACCTTGAATAAGTCACTTATCCTCTTTCGTTCTGAACTTCCTCATCTACAAAATAAAGAGACAAACATGTTGGTTGCTAACTAAGGTCCCTTTCAATGTCTAAATTCTATCTGTCCCTTCTCTGACTGAACAAGAGGAAATTTAAAAATCAAAATACAAAAAACAAGACAGAAAACAACAAAAAACCCCTAAAATTATTGCTGCTTGTCTAACAATTGTTATATAAAGGTCTACTATGGCAGTTTATACTATTTACAAGGTCACAAGTTAGAAAGGCTCGTTACTAAAGTACATAATTCAAGTGGCTTCGATGTCAGAATTTTCACGTAAAGATGATCCAAACACCATTGAGCTGCAGTGGAAAAGTACTAGCCTGGGAGTCAGGTTTAAACTTGGTTCAAAGGCTTTTCTTAGTTAACTTCACATCTCTTGGTCTCAATTTTCTTAGGTGTAAAATGACACAGTTGCACTATATTACATCTAAAACCTTTCCTAAAACCAAAACTCTGTGTCTAAGTGATTATTCTCAACCTACCCTTTTGTAATGCATTGTTTCCAAAAACAGCTTGGTCTGTTTATAGATTTCTTGGCCTGTCTTGTGGAAGGTCTTGAGAAATTCTATGAACTCCTTAGACACTCTATCCGTTTCAATGCTGGTTTGCCGGTTTATGGAAGGACTGGGAGCTTTTGCTTCCTGAATTTCTGCTGAGAAAATTAAACATAATAAGTTTCATCATATAAAAGATCCATGCATGGAATTACTTTAAGTATCTAACTTAAGATTATTTAAATTATGTTTACTCAAAGTTAAACTTAAATTTAAATCATTTTATGTTTAAATGTTTGGACAACTTTCCTAAAAGTAAGCTAAATCTATTTTACAAGTAGACAAAAACTGCACGCCCTAAAAGATATTCCTATTCAAACAGAAGTTGCTCTATTAGTATTTTCTTAGCCAAAATACATCATGCTTTGGTCTATGTATTTAATCATTAGTACTGAAATGGCACTGCTATCTTGAACAACTTTCTCAAAGATTGCCTGAGTTTATAAAAATAGTCAACAAATAACAATCAGTAAAAGCACAAAACGTTAGATGGCTTATAAAAAAAATTTTAGACAACCTTTCCAAATTCCATTTTACTTGCCAAAAAGGCAAAGGCTAATTTGTGTGGAGACTCAGTTATTTACCGACCATTCAGTTTGTAAGTCACACTGGTCAAAGTAAAAGAATGCATCCGAAGTAGCAGGGAACATGACAGAGTATACATTAGAGAGATAATGGAAGCCAATAATACACATCCAATCAGTTGGACATATAGCTTTCCCCTCTTCGAATAAATACACCGAAAGGAAAATGGGTGTAGTAAGACAGTAAGTACTTTCAGAAAGTATGAACTATCACTGGGTCTCTCATCACATTCTAAGCCTCCTGATTTTGAACTGTGCTCTCTAACAATATTTATAAGGAATTAAAGTATCTCATACTCCCATGATTTCCTTTCATATACAAAATAAAGATAATTTTAAAAGTATCTTTTAAAGATATTAAAAGTCAACCTATTCCATGCTTTTTCAGAGTAATTTCCTATAACCTTATTAATCTTATTTTTTCAACTTGAGGACTTGAACTCAATTTTATTCCAGAGATATAATACATTGTAATGATGAGGTTGTAATAAAGTTCTAAGATAAAAGCAATATTCCTGTTAGAATGACTGGTTTATTCAAGTGGGACAAACACATGTAAATTACCTAGAAGAATATACTATTATATTAACTATGCCAAACTAAAGAGTTCACTTCTCACTTATTATTATATAACTGGTTATTAAACTAACGTGATATTTATGTTTGACTTACATTCAAATAAAAGTGAAAGCACAATTTTTCTCCTAAACTGTACTAAAAATACTAGTTAGCAGAACAAAATTACATTTTATAGTTATCTCTCCAAATCAAGCATTTGCCTATCTTTTAAATCATCAGGACTTCCTAAATATGATTCAAAATCTAGAAACCCTAAAAGAAAAGAATTCAATCACATTATAAGAAAAAAAAAAAAAAAGCAGGCTGGGTTTGGTAGCTGACGCCTGTAATCCTAGCACTTTGGGAGGATCGCTTTAGGCCAGGAGTTTGAGACCAGCCTGGGCAACACAGCGAGAGCCCATCTCTACAAAAATTTAAAAAATTAGCCAGGTGTGGTGGCACACACCTGTAGTCCCAGCTACTCAAGAGGCGGAGCCAGGAAGATCACTTGAGCTCAGGAGTTTGAGGTTGCAGTGAGCTATGATCATGCCACTGCATTCTGGCCCCAGGAGACAAAGTGAGACTCTGTCTCCAGAAAAAAAAAAAAACGGAAATAAAAACAAACAAACAAACAAACAAAAAGGAAAAAGCACACGAAAACCCATACGGCAAACACTGGAAGTCAAAAGTTGACAATACACTGGAAAAAAATGTTTGCAAGCGAATCATAAAGGGCAACTTTCCCTAAGGGTTCTGATAGAAAAGGGGGAAAAATCCAACAGTCCAACGGGTCAATGTGTAAAGAACGCCAACAGTACACAGAAAGGAAACACAGATGGATCTTTACATAAAAAAAGATGCTCAATCTCACTCATGATAACAAATATGCAAATTGAAACTACTATGAGATGCCATTTTAAAAATTTACACACAAAAATCTGAAGTTTGATTTTCATAAGGATATGGGAAAACAGGCACTCTCATACTATGCAAGTGGAATGTAAAATAACACAACTTCAATGGAGGGCAATTTGGCAATAATCATCAAAATTAAAAATGCATTAATTCTATTGCCCAACATTTCTATTTCTCAGAAATTTTCTACTGATATAATTGCACATATACTAAATCACATATGTACAAGGCTACTCACTTTAGCATTACTTGTAATAGCAAAAGACTGGAAACAACTGGCTGCCACCAAAGGACTAAATTATGGTTTAATCCATAAAATGAAATACTATATAGTTATAAAATATAAAAGCATGTTTTATGTACTGATATGGAAACAGCTCATAAATGTATTGCTAAAAAAAGTAGGGTGTGGGTATTGTACTATCATTTATGTAAAATGGGGTGACTGAAATAAGAATATATGTATTTACAAATGACAACAAAAAGCACAAAAGGATACACAAAAAACTAGTAACAAAGCTTGTCTGAATGTGGAGGAAAGATGGTGGTAGCGCTTAGGAACTAGATGGGTGAGGGACAAAAAGAAGAAAGGAAACTTTTGGCTGTACATTTTTCATTTTCCAGCTATTAATATTTGGAGGTATTACCTATTTTTTAAGCACATAAATAAATAAATCAGGTACAATCTAACTCAAAACAAAAATGGCAGTATCTTTTCTGAAATATTTTTTATCCAAATGGAAAACTAAAGATTATGTTGACATCTGTATGACTAGGAAAAAATTCTTTAATATTTGGAATTTAGTCCTTCACTCAATCTTATAAAATTTCACTTCTAGTCATGATGGAATACCAGTGATCAGGTTGACCCCACTACCTTAACAACTGGAAGGTCAGACAAATATATGAAATAATGGTTTTCAGACCCTGGACAACAGGCAGATGGCAGATTAACCCCTGCAAGAAGGGAAACAAACACAGTAAGTCCAAGAGTTTCACAGCTCACTGCTGGGAAAGTTTTTAGGCCATGACATGGGGAGAGACCACTTGAAGAGCCCAGCAGACTTGCTGAATTGAGGAAACAGCATTTAGAATTCAGGGAGGTCAATGTGGCTATAATTTGCATGGTAAAATTCCACAGTAATTTTGGTAAAACACCATGGTAAATTTACCATGCAAATTCTATGGGGAGGAGGAGGCTGCACAGAAAAGCACCAGGTATCTGCAGAGGGGTTCCCTTGAGTCTCTGACTGCGTATCACACATGCATGTGAGGAAATTACCCCAGATTAGAGAAAGAACTACCCAAGTAAAATGCAGAACAGCAATAGCACAAAGGGTGGGAGGAAGAAATGTAAGAATCCTGTTGTAAGATTCTTATATGTAAAGCGGTATATAATGCCATTTGAAGGTAGGTTAAGTTAAAGATGTGTTTTATAAACCCCAGAACAACCACTAACAAAAACAAAACAAAGAGGTATAGCTAATAAACCAATCAAGGAGATGAAGATATAGTCATAAGAAAGGCAAGAAAAGATAAGAAAAGGAACCAAAACCAGATAGGATAAAAGAAAACAAAGAGCAAGGTGGCAAGTTTAAACCCTGTCTTATAAAAAAAAAAATCACATTAAACATAAGTGGTCTAAATAGTCCAATTAAAAAAGATCATCAGATTCGATTAAAAGAAAGACCCCACTATATGCTATCTGTAAGAAATCCACTTTAAATATAAACATAGAGATATGTTAAAAACTAATAAAAAGAAAAGGATATATCATCCAAACAATCAAAAAGAGCTTAAGTGGTTATATCAACATCAGATAAACTAAATTTCAGAAAATGGACTATATTACCAACGATAAAGAGGGGCATTTCATAATGTAAAAGGGGTTAATTCTTCAGGAAGACATGGCAATCCTAAATGTGTATGTACCTATTAACATAGCCTCAAAACTTGTAAAGCAAAATTTGATAGAACTGAAAGGATAAACAAATCCACAATTGGTAGATTTCAATACTTCTCTCTCAGTAGCTGATAGAACAGATGATAAGAGAAAGTCAGTAAACAAAGAATACTTGAACAATGCTATCAACCAACTTGACCTACGTGACATTTACAGTACACTCCACCCAATAAAAACAGAATACACACTCCATCTGACAAAATAACAATGGTAATAACTTACATATAGTGAATGCCTATTACGTGCCAAGCACTTTTACTATGCAATTTTGTATAATCTTCACAAGTCTGTCAGGTAGTACTTTTGTGATTTTTACAAATGAGGAAGCTGAGGTTTGAAGACATTAAGTAACTTGAATAATACTGCAGTAATTTATTTAGCAAAGCTGGAAACTGAACCCAGGTCTGCATGCATTAACTCTAAAGACTGAGCTCTTAATTATGCTACAACTGCCTCCACACATCAAGGATAGGACTGAAAACTTTTCAAAGGAACACTAATCCCTCAGACTTTGGAGGTCTGTAAGCCTGTCAGCGCCAGGAAAACCCTAACCGTTCCCTTTATTGCTTTGCTTGTGTACACTCCCTCCCACAAATATTTTTTGAAAAGATACTTTTGATTTTAAAAAACAAATCTTCTTTTAAAATGTAAATAAAGATTAATTCTATTAGCTAGTTACGAACTACCATAAGTTACTAAGATCAATGCATGGTTGGTTTTCTCCAAACTTCCTAAAAATCAACCCCTACTAAGAGAACAGAAGTTGGGCTTAGAGAGTGGAAAGTTAGACACAGTTCAGGTGTTTGGTACTCAGGAAGGGTGAGTTAGTTTTCAAATGAGTATTCAATGGGTAAGATGAAAAAGTAAAGAAGAAAGATGGAAAAGAACAACTTCACCCACATTAGTTATAGTTTTGGCAAGGGCCCAAATGGCAACTGCTTGCTCTTCAATTTAAAATCACTTTGTGTTTACAGAAACAAAGCTTGTATTTCAAGTATAGCCAGTCAACCGTGACTATCAAGCTTCCCATTCCTCAATCTAAACACTCAATTTAAAAAATTATCTCAGCAGAACAAAATATGCTCTTGAATTATAATAATATTTACAGCTATCATTCAATGAGAATTTTCTACATGCCAGACACTGTGCTTTACTATACATTCTCATTAATCCTCAACTATTTGGTTAGGTAGGTGGTATTATTTTACACATCAACAAAGAGGTTAAGTCACTTATACGGCCAAAATCACATGCTAGTAAGAGGGAGAGCTGGGATTTGAATCTAGGTTTGATTCCCAAGCCAAAAAGTTCTTCACAACCACATAATGTCCACTTATTATTACGGCATCTAATTATTCCTACTTAAATCAACCAATGAGTATCAACTGAGCACCTACTATGTAAGGCTGTCTGAAAGGCTGATCACATATTAAATCAAGTTAAATCTTTAATATTCAAATTTAGTCTGAGAAAGCAAAACCTTCACAAGTAAGTTTATTTGAACAATAGTTTGAGAAAGAGTCAAGATAACCTGAAAGGTCAATATTCAAAAAGAACAGGATCCAATGTCAAATTAAAAAAGAATAGTAAAGATGATTGACACCATTTCTAGTCTAGTAAAAACACATATATCTCAATTTTAAAAAGTTTACCAAAAACATCGCATATTTCTCAGACCATCTAAACAAAAAAGGGGGCAGCCCAATAGAATATTATAGCTCTTCTGATTTTCTCAATTCTTCTGACTCTTGTTACAGTATAAGTAGTATAAGAAATACAAATTTGGTCTTTGCCCCTAGGATCCTGGCACAGAGCTCCTAAATCCTAAAACCCTTGGAATTTCCTGAGTGACAGGAGTGCTTTTTTTTTTTTTTTTTTTTTGAGACAGAGTCCTAGCTCACAGCAACCTCAAACTCCTGGGCTCAAGCGATTCTCCTGCCTCAGCCTCCCGGGTAACTGGGACTACAGGCATGCGCCACCATGCCCAGCTAATTTTTTCTATGTATTTTTAGTTGTCCAATTAATTTCTTTCTAATTTTAGTAGAGACGGGGTCTCGCTCTTGCTCAGGCTGGTTTCGAACTCCTGAGCTCAAACAATCTGCCCGCCTCGGCCTCCCAGAGAGCTAGGATTACAGGCGTGAGCCACCGCCCGGCAGGAGTGCCTTTTATTATTCACAATGAGCCCCTTCCAATCATACCTGAGCTTATGCTAATGAGGTGGCTCTAGTGGGCCCTTGAGGATGTGGATTGGCTGCCAGAGGAACCAACCATGTTATTAGAGGGTTAGAACTTTCAGCTCTGCCCCCTCGACCTCTAAGGAAGAGGAGAGGCTGGAGACTGTCAACCACCAATGGCTAATGAACTATCAATCACACCTACACAATGAAACATCCATAAAAACCCACAATGACAAGGCTCAGGGAGCTTCCAGGGTGGTGAACACATAGAGGTGTGAGGACGGCACCCTGGAGAGGGTGTGGAAGCTCCATGGCCCCTCTCCTACTTTGCTTGTCCTATGCATCCCTTCATTTGGCTGTTCCTGAGTGTATCCTTCATAATAAACCAGCAACAATAAGTAAAGTGTTTCCTGAGTTCTGTGAGTCATTGTAGCAAATTACCAAATGTGAGGAAAGTGGGTGTGGGAACCCCCCCCTCCGCCGTCTCTAGCCAGTGGGTAAGAGGTACAGGTGCTCCCCCCATGGGGTGCCACTGGTGGGGGCAGTCTTGTGACACCGAGCCCTTAACCTGTAGGTCTAACTCCTGATAGTGTCAGAACAGGATTGATCTGGTGGACAGCCAGTTGGTGTTGGAGAATAAAAGACACCACATATTTGGTGTCAGGGAAAAAGCCTCTCACAGTCCTAGGCAATGAAGGTCAGAAACAGATCTCGTTCCAAGTACACTGTATTTGACACATTATAAAAGGTGATTTTATGAGATAAGGTTCAGAGTAAAAACAAAAATACAACCAAGCAGAGCTTACTGAAGAAACAATTGCAAAAACAGCAGTGAGTATGAAATCAGTTCCAAATTCAGCTTGGGAAATTGTAAATTACCTCAGTTTATATAAGTGCCAAAGGCCCTAATGATTAAAGTAATAATTCATTATCAATTTTTCAAAGGACATAACTAACACCACGCTTCTATTTAATTAATATCTGAAATTTAGCTCTTGAGGATAGCACTGAATTTTAGAAGATTATAGTTTCGATTTTTTAAATTTTATTTTGAAGTAACTTCCAACTTATAGAAAAGCTGCAAGATTATTACAGAGTTCCTTTATACCCTTAATCCAGATGCACAAAATTTTAACATTTTGCTACACGTCTGTATTATTTTTTCTAAACCTTTTCAGAGTACATTGCATATAGCATGCTCTTTATCCCTTAATATCAATATTTCTTAATAACAAGGATATTCTTTTATATAACTGCTGCATAGTTATCAAATTCAGGAAAATTTACATTGACACAATACTTTTACTTAATTTAAAATCCATATTCCAATTCTGTCAATTGTTCAAAAATCGTTGGGGCTGTTTTTCTGGTATAGGAGCCAAGTCAGGGTCACACATTGCCTTTAGTGGTTATAAATCTTTGGTCTCCTTTAACTTGGAAACGTCCCCCAGCCTTCCATTTTTTCCAATGTTATGACACTTTTGAATTCAGTCCAGCTATTTTATTGAATACCCCTGAATCAGGATTTTCCTGCTGTTTCCTCATGACTGGCTTCGAGTAATAAATTTTCAGCTTCAATATTTCATAAATGATGTTGTGTTCTCAAAGCATCATATTTGGAGGCACATGATGTCTATCCTCCCTCTGCCATTTGATAGTTACCATGTCTCTATTTGTAATTAATACATCTGTATTGGATTATAAATCTTTTCCATAATATAATCCACACTGTACGGATGCTTTTAGGATATGGCTTTTAAAAACCACTAAAGAGAGTCAGAGAATGTACATGACTATTAAGTACTTAAGTAATAGAAACCTCATTTAATATACATATATTGAGTATTTATTGTGTGTGTATATATATATAATTATATATAAATAAACTGGCTGAGGTATATACATATTTAAGGTAAAGGGATACAATGGGAAAAAACTGAAAAATGGAAAAAAACTGAACCAGGAGTTAGGAGACCCGAGTTCTAATATACCAAACTCATTATACGACCTTGGGTAAATCCGTCAACCTTTACAGACTTTCATATTGCAGTTAGAGCAGCTAATTTTATAATTTTTTTATTATTTCATCTGTTGGCATAAACATGTAACATTTCACTATACATCATAAATTCATAAGGTTAATGGTGACTTTCCCAAAGCAGGAAACAGAATTTAGGCTAAATAGGAATGAATGGCCTTGACCAGTGCCCTTAAGCTCCTTTGCCAGCAGAGATTATTCTATTGGAAGAATAACCTGCATTTTAATTTTTTTTTTTTTTTTTTTGAGACAGAGTCTCGCTCTGTTGCTCTGGGTAGAGTGCAGTGGCATCATCATAGCTCACTGCAACCTCAAACTCCCGGGCTCAAGTGATCCTCCTGCCTCACCCTCCCAAGTAGCTGGGACTGCAGGTGCCTGCTTCAACACCCAGCTAATTTTTTTATTTTTAGTAGAGATGGAGCCTCACTCTTGCTCAGGCTGGTCTCAAACTCATGAGCTCAAGGGATCCTCCCGCCTCAGCCTTCCAGAGTGCCAGGATTACAGGCATGACCCACTGCACCCAGCCATAACCTGCATTTTAAAATAGCTAACACTATGTGTGTCAGGCACTGTGCTGAGCTCTTTACACACATCAACTCATGTGATCCTCATCACATGCCTCTGATAGGTATTACTTGTCCCTCCCTATAGATAGGGCTCAGAGAAATTAGCTTGCCCAAGGTCACACAGTTGGAAATGACAAAGCTGGGACTCAAACCAGGAGTGACTCCAAAGATACCCTACTAAGCACCCTGCCACACTACCTCCTAATAAATAAATCATGGGCCAAAGACATTCTTATTTAATCTCAGGCAGGTACTGATTATTCCCCTTCTATTTAGTACAGACAAAACTGCTATGACTGGAAGCCAACCAAGAAACAATTTCAAAATCATCATGTGAACAAAAAGATTATTTCAAGGCGTGCATTTCTTAAAGACAAACACTGTGTTTTTTGTTTAAAAGAATGCATTTCTTAAAGAGAAATGTTGTGTTTGGGTAATAAGCAACCTTTCCTTTTAATAAAACAAAAGAAAACAGCAAAAGTCACTAAAATCTAGAAGACCAGCAAGGATCTTAAGAGGTAATACTGTGTTATTATTCATTCCCCTGTCTTTTGGCAGACCAAAAACCTCATCACAATTACCCCAGGGTGGGTAAGAGAGGGGGCTCCAAGAGAACAGGACTTCTGAAAGCATCGGCGTTGGTTCCAAGTCTCTCTTGCCATTTCAAATTTACTACATAAATCTGAGTACCAATAAAAGGGTTCCAAGACTGAGGCCTAACAACAGAGATTCTTTCTTGCTTCATGCTTGGCCACTTCAGCTAGCTTGTCTCCTCACTGGAAGAACAATTGTGACTGTAATGACAATCCTCTTGCTGGTTATACGGCATGTTAAGTCGGATGAATAAGATCATCTGTGTTTGAATCCATGCACTAGAAAATACTTAATACTGGTTACTTTTGTCCTTCTAAGATCCCAAAGTGAGCCTTTCCTATATGTTCTCTATATATTTCCTCAAGACACAAGCTGTCTCTCAAACAAGCTCTTAGAGAGAAAAATCTCTCTCAGATGACTTTCAAGTCTAGAAACAGCCATTTTTGATAAGCTGTGGACAGTGAGGGGTATTATACAAAGGAGAACAAAGCAGGCTCCAAAAAAATAAAGGCACAAAAAACTCCCAAAGAGACAATCATTTGGATGGGAATGAATTTTATAGATAAAGCTACATATTTTAACTCTCTTCATTCCTCCTATAAACAAATGTCTCTAAAACACAATGTCCTTCAACCAAAGAGAGTACTGGTTTCATATATTGTCTGACCCTCGAATTTAATTTTGGTCTCAAATCTGGGTTGGTATTCCGTAAAAGCTTACAGAAACTAGACAGCTGAGCCCACACCCACTATGGATCTACTCTGTATCTCACTCAGACACAGAAGGAAAAAAAGAGTATCAGAAAATTACCCTTCTTTGATCCAACCCTGGAGGAAGCACTGAAGAACTTCTTCACTGTGGTAACCTTGCGGGTCTTCTCATTGGTTTTCTTTTCTTCAAACTTGGAAAATGTGAGGGACTGGGCTCCTTGGTTGCTCTGACTGCTGGCAAAGGCTTCCTCCTCCTCCCGCTGAAGCCTGTAATTTAAGAAAGAATAAGAATGCTCCAAGGTTTCATTGTATGCAAAGGTTATTAATTGAGGAGGATCTAAAATTTTAGAACTAGAGGCTAAATATATCGAATAGGACTGAGGTCTCTGATGGATAACTACAGATAAAACTGTTTTATGTGCTATGACAGACTCCAAAGAGGACCCTCTCCACAGATCACGCTCACTCAGCAATCACGCTAGGGCTACATGAAAGAGATAAAGTCTAGCCCTTTTCCCTAATAAGCTCAAGGTTGGAACGGAGAAGGAGATAAGTAAATAATTAACACATAATGGGACAGTTCCTATAGTAGAGAGTAAAAATCAAGTGCTACAAAAACACAGGAAAGAACAAATAAATCTGCTGCAGGAGTCTGAGAAGGCTTTACAACGGTGACATTTGGGTCGGGTTCTAGAAGATGAATAGGATTCGACTAAGTGAAAGGACATTCCAGGAAGAGGGAACTACAAATGTGAAAGTGTGTGGTTTGTCCTAGAACAAGTTCAGTGTAGCCAGAGCACTGATGGTGTGATGAACTGAACATTGAAGGAGGCACCAGAAGGACCCTGACCACTAAGGCCGCTATTCTGGATTTCATCATGTGGTGGGGAAACAAGAAAGACTCTGAATACAAGAAGTTACCATTATGGGATCTGTGCTTTAGAAAGATAATGCAGATAGCTGTGTGAACAACTTGAGGGACAGAGAGATGAGAGACATAGACCATAATTAAAAGTATACTACAAAGGTTTAAGTGAAAGAAAATAAGTACTCGGAAAATAGGAGTAGAAAGCATGAAATTCAAAAGACATTTCTAAGCTAGAATAAGTAGAACTTGGTCAAACAGTTTAGGTGACAAGGGAGGTAAAGGTGAAATTAAGAGTGAGTCCAAGGTTTTTTAGCTAACTCGATAAACAGTGATGCCATTAATTAATATAGCAGAAGGGTGAGGAGGACAATGTTGGGAGTGGAAAGAATAAAATAAAAGCAATAAATTTGGCTTCAGATCAACCGCATTTGAAGTATCTGTAATAAATCTTAAGCACTACCTATAAAACAATGGTTCTCAAAGTGTGATTTCCCAGACAGCAGCATCAGCATCACCTGGGAACTTGTTAGAAATGCAAATTCTCTGGTCCCACTCTCAAGCTACTAAAATCAGAGACTCTGAGGGTGAGGTCCAGCAATCACTGTTTTTATGAGCTTTCCAGGTGATTCTGATGCCTGTTCAAATGTGAAAAATACTGATGTAGAAATCTCAAGTGAGGTCACAACTGGAAGCAGTAAGAAATAGAAACAAAAATTACAGGTGGAGGTATTAGGCTGGTCACAGTGGAATGTGCATACAGTCTCAGCTACTTAAGATTCTGGGCTAGGAGGATGGCTTGAAGCCAAGAGTTTGAGGCTGCAGTGCACTATAGTTGCATCTGTGAATAGCCACTGCACCAGGCAACAGAGTGAAACCTCATTTAATTAATTAATAATATAGTCTCCAACTATAATTGTCAAAAACGAAAAAGAATGAGGGAAATAATGCTTGATTAGAGGCATATGCAAGGCCTGAACTAGTTATATCATATATACTACCTCATTTAATCTTCACCATGAAGTATGCTTACCTCTTCCATTCTTCTACTCTAAGGGGCTTATTATCTAAATTTGAGAACTAAGACTAACATAACCCAAACATAAAATAATCACAAGATAAACACAAAATGAAGAAATCACTGAAAACTATTCATTAAATGTGGACTGAGAAGAAGAGAAAAAAAAATCCTTAATATTAAACTGACTTACTGACAGCTCAAAACAGAAAAGAAAAATGTATTTGGACAATGACAGGGCTATTTATTCAATTATGCCACTGTTAAATCATCCCTAGTTAAGTCCTTTTACCGCTCTGCCAGTTCCCAATCCTCTTGAATCTGCTTCTGCCTGGCTTTGTGGTACTCCTCCCTCCAGCACTTGGAGCAGAAACCCTGCCAAGCAGGGTTGCCGTAGTAACCACATCCTTTCTTGCACAGGAGCTCCGATTGATCCACATGAATTCCTCGGCGTTCAGACTTAAGGCTCATCTTCTTCCTGCTAACCAAGAAACAAACAAGAAAGTGTTCTTGAAAATGAATTCACTATCATTCTAACCAAAAGCATAGTAATTACGAACTAAAAAATGAGTGAGTCCATTATCTTCAAGCTATAAGAGAGAGAAGAATGAAGGAGAGGGAGGAAGGAAAAGAGGGAAGGAGAGAGAGAAGGAAGGAAGAAAGAAGAAAAAAAGGTAAATACAGCAAATTCCTGACATAATCATATTAAAGAAAAAAACTTATTCCCTGCTTAAAATACAAAAAACACTTTTTTTAAGGGCCAATATTGAAGACCTAAATGTAAGACCAGAAACTATAAAAAACCACAAAACCCAAATAATCCAATTTAAAAATGGGCAAAGGACTTGCATAGATAATTCTCCAAAGACCTACAAATGGCCAACAAACATATGAAAAGATACTCAATGAGCTGGGCATAGTAGTTTGCACCTATAATCTCAGCCACTTGGGAGGCTGAGGCAGGAAGATGGCTTGAGCCCAGGAGTTTGAGGCTGCAGTGAGCTATGATTGAACCATTGCACTCCAGCCTGGGTGACAGAGCAGGACTCTGCCTCTTTAAAAAAAAAAAAAGAACTAGTGAATTAGTATCCCCATTTCACAGTTGAGGGAAAAAACAAAAAGAGGTCAGGTTTGTGTCTAAGATCACACATGTTGGAGCTAAAATTTGAATTCATAATGCAAAGTCAGTTTTCTTTTCTACTATATCATATTTAAACTTATTTGTTCATAGCATCACAATTGTACGGTAAATTGCTATGCAACAATTTCCATTCAAACTGAAACTACATGATCCTCATTCTTTTCTACATAAACTGCCAAACAAGCACAGAAAAAAGCAGCACTCTATAGTGATCATTCAAAAAACTCAAATGTGCAGACTGAATTAAGTCCTACATCTTGGGGATCCTAACATTAATTCAACTTGAACATTTACTAAGTGCCAACTGTGTGCACAGAATTGAGCTAACGCCACTGGTGATGCAACTGATGGAAAATGTTCTTGCCCTCATGAAGCTCATAACGAGAATCACAGGCAGACTGAAAAATGAAGAAAAAGGGAAAGTACTTAAGAAGCTGGGGAGGGGAGAAGGCATGGTCATGCTGACTTAGGCAGTACGGAGAAACCACCTGGGGGTGGTGGCAGTAGACATTAAAGAGCCTCGAGTTGCACCTAGGTTGCGGAAAGACAACGTGAAGAGGGAGGACATTCTGGATAGGAAGCACATCTTTCACAAAAAACTATGAGACAGGAAAGCAAACTAGAACATGAATGATGTGGTATAAACATGAGGTAAACTGAAGAAGTTAGGTGCAAAGTCAAATTATGACGGATTACTAAAACTCCAGGCTACAGAGTCTGGATTGAAGCCCCACTGAAAGCTCCTGAAAGGGGGAAAGCATGATAAGATTTCCATTTTAAAGCCATAAAACTTGACAGATGGAGTTCTGTCTTCTAGCCTGACAGAGTGAAGAGGACAATAAATCCTCTCCTCCAAAAGCAACTATAATGATGGATAAAACTTCTACTTTCTTCTGATGGGTTTATGTTCATGCCAATGAATCCACTCAAAACTTCAGCATCCTCACCCACCCCCATTTTTTGCAGGGGTCTCTCGGGTCTCCTCTGTGTGTAGCACAGGCTCTCCTGGTCAGAGTGGAAGCCTAACTGGCTAGAGGTGTTTGAGGATAATCTCGATCTTCGAATAAACAATAATCTCTGGCTGAACATTAAGGCATGCAGACACAGGGGTGACCCCTAGAAGGAAGTTTGGCATAAAATAATAACAAGGAAGAAAAACTGAGTAGAGACATCAGTGGCTGCAGTTGTCAGGGAGAGAAACTTTACAGATTTCGTCCAACTATAAAACCTGGACAGTATGCATTGAGCACCACTTTTGAAGATCCTGAAAAGCAACAAAGAGAACTAGGGAAGAAGACCAGAATTCAAAGCATCACTGAACCCTCACTGAGATTATTTTTTTCCCTCCAGAATCACCAGATCAACCCAGAAATGGGTATCAGGGAACAGAGAGAGTTCCTCTAGTTCAGGCTCAAGGCATGAGAAAAGGGAATTCCTAACACTCAGAGAGAATATGGGGATTCTTCCATTTTACTGCCTTTCCCCCTTCTCTTGAGACACAGTGCCCAAGCAATCATGTGGTGTGTCTACAGCAAAGGCTGAGTGAGAGACCGAGGTGCCAAACTCTGAGCAAAGAGAACTATCGATTTTCCCCACTCTCTATCCTCCCATTGCTTGGCCTCAAATGTACAGTGATGGAAATATTAATACAGCGCAAAGTGAGGTAACTAAATGCACAGTTTTCCGGACACAGGAAAGAAAAGATGAGCATCTAGGGAACAAAAAGAGAAATTGCTGAGAATGAGGACTCAAGAAAGCAATTTCTGGGTCCAACCCTAAGCTGTGCATGCATGGTCTGATGTTATACAGTACCAAAGATTTTTAAATTGAAACTGAGAGACCACTGTGCAGCTCTCAGACCAGTGCATGTCTGAGCATGAAACAGGTGGAAACAGCACTGCAAAAGCTTTGAAAATGAACTGACATTGGAACCACAGCCCACAGAACTTGCATCCTGAACTTGACAACAAAACAAAAAACTGTGTTGCTGTTATGACACTGTTAAGAAAATGAATGGACAAGGTACAGACTAGTAGAAAATACACGCAAATCACATCTTTGACAAAGAACTTACATCTCCAGATATAAAGAACTCTCAAAACTCAATTTTAAGAAAACAAACCACCCAATTAAAAACTGGAGAAAAAACTTGAACAGATAGTTTACCAAAGAAGATATACACATTGGTAGCCCACATTTCTGTAAGAGAAGCCTTTGCTACAGACTGTCTCCTCAAGGTTGTGTGTATATTGAACATCCTTACAAGACAAAGATGTTATTTCCTTCCAGAGCAGAGGACAAGTTTGTTTCCTGTCTAGTACAATAAATATGTTTCCATCCACATCAAAGGTCTGGCAGGTTTGTTTGCCACCGATTATGATATTTGGGTTTCCTGAACTTGGATTCCTTAGATCGACATTGCTCGCATGGCATTTGTGGGGCAAAGGTGGTCCATGTGAACATGAAGCTTGTTCTGCTGATGTCCTGTGAATAATAGAGTCCTTTGTCTCCAATCGAGTCTCATGTCTTTGGCCAGTATCCATGAAACTATGGTAGACTAATTGCTACTTCTAAGTAGGATAATAACTCAGGTCCTTCTCAGTTCTTGACAACACAGTGGCAAATAAGCACACGAAAGGTGTTCAACACCATTAGTCATTAGAGAAATGCAAATTAAAACCATCATGAGGTATCACTCACACCTATTAGAATGGTTAAAATAAAAAACACTGACGATACCAAGTGGTAGCAAGGATGCAGAACAACTACTGTTCTCACACATTTCTAGTGGAATGCAAAATAGTACAGCCACTGTGGAAACAGTTTGATAGTTTTTTAAAAAGTTAAAGATACAATATCATATGATCCAATCCCACTCCTGGGTATTTCCTCTAGAGAGATAAAAACTGATGCTTACTCAAAATTCTGTACATAAACGTTTATTCGTGATCATCAAAAAATGGAAATAACCAAAATATCCTTCAATGGGTAAATAAACTACAGTACATCCATACAACAGAATGCTACCAAAAATAAAAAAAAGGAACAAAGTATTAATACACTGAACAACTTGGATGAATCTCAATGGCTTTACGCTGAGTGAAAGAAGCCAGTATCTAGTCCCTTCAGGCTGCTGTAACAAAATACCATAAACTGGGTAGGTTATAAACAACAGAAATTTATTTATCACAGTTCTGGAGGCTGGGAAGTCCCAGATCAAGATGTCAACAGATTTGGTGCCTGGTGAGGACCTGCTTTCTGATTCACAGAAGGTACCTTCTTATTGTGTCTTCACATGGTGGAAGAGGGAGACCAACTCTCTGGGGAAACTTTTGTAAGGGCACTAAACCTAATCATGGGGATCCACCCTCATGACGTAATCACCTCTCAAAGGTGCTACCCCCTAATATCATCACCTTGGGGGTTAGAGGTGATAGAGCTATTCTGTATTCTGATTGTGGACATGGTTACATAAATCTACTAAAATTTCAAAATTCATAGGACTGTATACTCCTTCCAAATCAATTTCACTCTGATTATTAAAAAAGGAAAACTTGAGAGGTAATTTCTATGTTGGATTGGGAAGAAGTACAGAACAGAAGACAGGGACACTGACCAAAAAAACAACTACAATAAAAGGTTATTATTATAAGGAAAATAATACAGAAGGAATGGAAAGAGGAGGGATGGGAATCCATTTTACAAGTAGGATCTGTAAGAGTTAATTAATGAGACAGCAGGGAGAGGGAAATCTAATTAGAAAAGACTTTCAAGTTTACAAATTCTCTTTACGTCCTCTACAAGGGTAAAGCCCTGCAAGGACAGGATTTAGATCTAAGGCACTAGCCATTTATAAATAGTAGATGAAGTTGAGAAAGAAGGAAACAAAAGAATAACAGGTAGAAAGGAAGAAAAGAAGAAAAGAGTAATAGAGTCCTAGAATGTTGAGCTGAAGAAACTTTAAAGACCATCTACCTTATGGCCGGGCGCGGTGGCTCACGCCTGTAATCCTAGCTCTCTGGGAGGCCGAGGTGGGCAGATCGTTTGAGCTCAGGAGTTCGAGACAAACCTGAGCAAGAGCGAGACCCCGTTTCTACTAAAAATAGAAAGAAATTAATCGGACAATTAAAAATCCATAGAAAAAATTAGCCAGGCATGGTGGCGCATGCCTGTAGTCCCAGCTACTCGGGAGGCTGAGGCAGAAGGATCGCTTGAGCCCAGGAGTTTGAGGTTGCTGTAAGTTAGGCTGACGCCACGGCACTCACTCTAGCCTGGGCAACAAAGCGAGACTCTGTCTCAAAAAAAAAAAAAAAAAAAAAAAAAAAGATAAAGACCATCTACTTTATCCTACAGAGAAAGACACTCACGGAGACTAGGAAGTTATCACTTATTCAATCAAAAAGGTGTAAGTGGCAGAGACATCACTAAATCCTACATTTAATATACTAAGTCCTGGGTTCCATCAACATATTTTGAGAGGCCAGGCGTGGTGGCTCATGCCTGTAATCCTAGCACTCTGGGAGGCTGAGGTGGGAGAATAGCTTGAGGTCAGGAGTTTGAGACCAGGCTGAGCAAGAGGAAGACCCTGTCTCTACTAGAAAAAAATTAGCCAGGCAACTAAAAATAAAAAAAAAAAATTAGCCAGGTTTGGTGGCTTGTGCCCGTAGTCCCAGCTACTCGGGAGGCTGAGGCAGGAGGATCGTTTGAGCCCAGGACTTTGAGGTTGCTGTGAGCTAAGCCGACGACACGGCACTCTAGCCCGGGCAACAGAGTGAGACTCTGTCTCAAAAAAAAATTTTGAGAATCTGAGCTAGTCTCACCATATCATCCTGTGGTCCCTTTCTTTCCTTCCAAGAGGAATGGGCAAAAGGAAACATCAATTTTTTTCCTTAGATCAATTAAGTTTTAAAAATTTTATACTATAAATATTATAGCACAGGTCTATGTAACTAAAATGGACATCTTTGGGGGAGTCTGCCTGGCACACATGCCAATACTTCCCTTGTATCGGGAATCTGTTCCCTCAATCCACAAAGATAAGCCTCCAGCAGCCATTATGTATGAGATGACTGGGCCCCACTTCAGGGCCACAGCTGATGGAACCAGAGGTGGACACCTGACCCTAAGTAGCTCAGAGTCTCTTATTTGGAGTATTAAAAATGGGACTAAGTCTGAGCTGTTCTCTTGAATGATAGATGAGGTGTGTGGCATGACCATCTGTCATCAAGTGGTCTGAGTACCAGGACAGCCAGTCTGCCTAGTGAAATAGATACACAGCAAGAAAGCAGAGAAAAATGGCGGGGGAAAAATACTCCGTAGGTCCTGAGAGGTTTCAATGTCCCAGTTTCAATCCCTGGATAAGAGCTAGCTGCATGCCTACCCTCAGACTCTGAGACACAAGTCTCAATCCCCTATCGCTCTTTTCTTTTATTCTTAGACTAATTCCAGAGCCTATTATCTGGACCCAAATACTTGTGCAGATACTCTTCAAGAGTTAGAAAAACGTAACAGGAGTACTTTGAGGATTACTGGCATACATTAAAAGCTCAATATGTTAGAATACAAACAATAATAATAGCTATGAGTCGAAAAAGACTGCCTTGGCCTGGACCATGAGATCATGGAGATCAATAAAACCCCTGCTCTGCCATTTACTTGAAATGTGACTTTAGGCAAATTATTTCACACTTCTGACACTTCCACTCATACCTCCCTCTCTGAAACTTCTGCTCCTACCATTCTCCACCTTTTCACCAAACCAAAGCCTCATGGACCTTGTGCCCCCATAACCTTCACTCTCTGGTTATGTTACCTTACATAGCAAAAAAAAAAATTGACAGATATAATTAAGGTTACTGATGATTATTTGACACAAAAATAAGGAAGTTATCCTAGATTATCTGGTGTGTCCAATATAAGCACATGAGCCCTCAGATGCAGAAGAGAACAAGGACCCAGAATAGCCAAAACAATTTTGAAAAGGAATGAAAGATATTTCCTGATTTCGAAATGTACTACAAAGCAATGGTGATTAACACAGTGTGGCACTGGCACAAGGACAATCATATGGATCAGTGGAATAAAATTCGGAGTCCAGAAATAAACCGACACATCTATGGTCTAATGATTTTCCACAAGGTGCCAAAACCCTTCAATGGAGAAAGGAGGGTGGGAGTGGGAGGCATAGGAAAAAAAAAATCGTGTTATAGCTCTTTTAGAATTTGTCTAGCAGATTTTCCAGTCCTCACCAGAAGATCTCCCAAAAAAGAAAAAAAAAAAAGGGAGAGAGAGAGAGAGAGAGAAAGGAGAATCTTTTCAACAAATAGTGCTGGGACAATTGGATAGCCACATGCAAAAGAATCAAATTGGATGCTTACCTCTCACTACATATAAAAATTAACTCAAAATGGATCAAAGACCTAAATGTAAGACTAAAACTCTCAGAAGAAAGCAAAGAGGTAAGTTTTCATGATCTTTGAGACTTGGCAAAAGATTCTTAGATATGGCACCAATATGAGCAACAAAAGAAAGGACATAAATTGTACTCTGTGAAAATTTAGGCTAGGCATCGTGGCGCATGCTTACAGAACTAGCTACTCAAGGAGGCTGAGGCTAGAGGATCACATGAGCCCAGGAGTTCAAGGTCACAGTGAGTTATGACCGTGCCACTGCACTACAGCCTATGCAACAGAGCAAAACTCTGTCTCTTAAAAAAAAAAAAACCAAAATAATTTTAAATGTTTGTGCTTCAAAGGACCTCATCAAGAAGGTAAAAAAAAGGCCTAGTGCAGTGGCTCAGGTCTGTAATCCCAGCACTTTGGGAGGCCAAGGCAGGAGGATTATTTGAGGCTAGGTGTTTGAGACCAGCTTGGGCAACACAACAGCCCCCTCTCTACAAAAAATAAAAATTAGCCAGGCACAGTGGTGCATACCTGTAGTCCCACCTACTCTGGAGGCTGAAGCAGAAGGATTACTTGAGCCTAGGAGTTGGTAGTTGCAGTGAGCTGTGATCACACCACTGTACTCCAGTGTGGGCAAAAGAGCAAGACCTGTCCCTGTCTCTCTCTCTCTCCCTCTCTCTTTCTTACTCACACACACACATACCAAATGAAAAGACAACCCATAGAAGAGAGAAAATATTTGCAAGTCATTTGTGTAATAAGGAACTTGCAACCAGATTTTAAAGAACTGTTACAAGTCAATAGTAAAAAGATAGATAAACATAATCTTTTAAATGGGCAAAAGATCTGAGTAGACATATCTCCAAGAAAGATATACAAATGGTCAATCAGTACATGAAAAGATGGTTAACCATCATTAATCATCAGGGAAATGCAAAACACACACTAAGATGCTATTTCACATTCACTAGGATAAGTAGGATCAAAAAGTCAGAAAATAGCCAGGTGCAGTGGCTCATGCCTAAAATCCTAGCACTTTAAAAGGCCGAGGTGGGAGAACTGCTTGAGGGGAGGAGTTCAAGACCATCCTTGGCAACATAGTGAAACCTCAACCCCATCTCTACTAATAATTAAAAAAAAAAAAGAGCCCAGGTGTGGTGGTACACACCTGCAGCCCTAGCTACTTGGAAGGCTGAGGCAGGAGCCCAGGAGTTTGAGGTTGCAGTGAGCTATCATGGTACCACTGCTGGAAACAGCATGAGACCCTGTTTCTAAAAAGAAAGAAAAAGAAGTCAGAAACTAACAAGTGTTGGCAAGAAGCTGGAGAAACTGGAACCCTCATACACTGTTGACAGGAACGTAGAATGGTACGGCCATTGTGGAAAAGTCTGGCAGTTCCTCAAATGATTAAACAGAGTGAGCTTTTAACTCAGCAATTCCATTCCTAGATACATACCCGAGAGAAATAAATACATGTGCCCACAGAGAAACTTCGACATGGATGTTTACAGGAGCATTATCCATAATAGTCAAAGAGTGGAAACAACCCAAATGTCCATCAACTGATGAACAGATAAACAAAATGTGATAAATCTATAAAATGGACTATTATTTGGTCATATAAAGGAACAAAGTACTTATACATGCTACAACATGATCAACCTTGAAAACATTATGCTAAGTGAAAGAAACCAGTCATAAAAGACCACATATTATATAAATCCATTCATACAAACATCCACAACAGGGAGATCTATAGGGACAGAAAACAGATTAGTGGTTACTCTGTGCAGAGGGAAGAGAATGAGAAGGGGATAGCAAAGGGTATGGGGCTTCTTTTTGAGATGATGAAAATGTTCTAAAGTTGGCTGTGGTAATGGTTGCCACTGAATTGTGCACTTTAAAAGCGTGAATTTCATGGTAGGTGAATTAAACCTCAATAAAGTTGTCTTTTTAAAAAGCAGAAGAGGGCCGGGCACAGTGGCTCACGCCTGTAATCCTAGCACTCTGGGAGGCCGAGGCGGGTGGATCGCTCAAGGTCAGGAGTTCGAGACCAGCCTGAGAAAGAGCGAGACCCCGTCTCTACTAAAAAGAGAAAGAAATTAATCGGACAACTAAAAATATACAGAAAAAATTAGCC
>NW_012139414.1:6709952-6710765 GCF_000956105.1 Propithecus coquereli
TAGCTCACAGCAACCTCAAACTCCTGGGCTCAAGTGATCCTTCTGCCTCAGCCTCCCAAGTAGCTGGGACTACAGAGTTGGGGTCTGACCATTTTGCCCAGGCTGGTCTCAAACTCCTGGCCTCAAGCAATCCTTCTGCCTTGGCCTCCCAAAGGGCAGGATTATCGGTGTGAGCCACTGCACCCAGCCAATGGAACTCTGATAGTAGCCAAACAATAGCAACTTAGAAAATATAAAAAGAGGTCACATTCACAATGGTATCAATATATAAAAACACCTAGGAAATATTTAATGAGAAAATTATATGATCTACATAAAAATATTGAGAGATATAAAGAAGACTTAAAAAAATGGTAGGACATACCATAACACAGTATGAGAAAATAAAATATTATAAAAACGGAAAACGTTCCAGATTTATAAGTTTACTACAAACGACAATAAGAATCCCACAAGACCTTCTGGAACTCACCAAAATGATTCCATATTTCATCAGCAATAATAGACAAGCTAGTTTTTTTTTTAATTTCCTAAATTAATTTAATTTTCTGAATTTTTATTTGCAAACTAGTTAAAAGAGTGTGGACCAGGTACCATAGCTCACGCCTGTAATCCTAACACTTTGGGAGGCCAATGAGGAAAAATTGCTTGAACCCAAGAGTTTGAGGTTACAGTGAGCTATGATGACACCACTGCACTCTAGCACAGGCTACAAAGTGAGATCCTGTCTCAAAAAAAAAAAGTGTGATTTTAGGAACAGACCTGGTAAATCACTACAGGATAGCCTGACCCCAAAAAAGAATTCTAATATAA
>NW_012139414.1:6711588-6728418 GCF_000956105.1 Propithecus coquereli
GCTCTTGCTCAGGCTGGTCTCGAACTCCTGAGCTCAAACAATCCGCCCGCCTCGGCCTCCCAGAGTGCTAGGATTACAGGCGTGAGCCACTGCGCCTGGCCCAAGAAATCATTTTTTGTCTTAATGTGCATTCTCCTAATAAGGTCAACCATCTTTATAGATATTTGTTGGCACTAGTATAATTCCTTTGAAGAAATTAACTGTGCTATTTCTTCATTTTTCTACATCATTAATATTTTTCTTGTGATTTATATACTTTTTATATTATCTCTTAGTCCTCAACTTTATGTTACAAAAACAACATAAAGACTTAGCATTTGCAAACTGTAATTAAAGTTTCACCAACTTTCATGTGATTAAATATACTGCTTCCAAAATGAACGTGATAGAGAGAATCAATGTCAGAGTTTCAATGTTAAATATAACAAAGTATCCAAACATTAGCCCGCCCAAAAAATTCCAAATGACCATCAACCCACTGCAATATAATGTAGAGTTTGTAGCTGCTGGAATGAGTAGAGCTGGCAGAGCAACATTCTTAAGAAATGAGGTCTAGACAACAATCTTCTATTGTACTAACTCACACCCTCTTCAGTTGAGCAAAATTATGACTCTAATCTTAGCATGCCATTCCCCAGGCTAATAGCTCAAAATTACATGCAAGATAATCTGGCTAGTCTGGTCCATTCTGTCCCATTCTCTACCCCTCTTCCAGGGAAGCAGCCAGTTGTCCAAATGGTTAATTTATTTGATAAGTAACTGATCAAAAATCATTTCTCTAACTCCATTGAAAGTAACAGCAAATTGCAACACATACAGTGGTCTCTACCATTAAAGTTTTTTTTCCCCAAGGTTATATTTTAGTTTTAGCTTTGCTGCAGCCATTTTACCCTTAACCATTTGGCGTTACATGCACGCACACGTACACAAAGAGAGAAATACAAAAGGCAATTGCCTGGGTGAAAATGTATTTATTCAGATTTGTTATATGGAATAATCAAATAAATATCTGTATTATGTTTTAAGCTTTTGAGAACTGTCTTGTATCTAACACATAAGATTAAACGATATTTAGCTGAGCTGGACTGGCAATTATATTGAAAAGGGGCTACCACAAAACTAAAACAAAATTAAAATCTACATCAACCACATCACTTATGAACATTTGACTAATTGCTAGACATAAAAAACTAAGGCTCATATGCTATTTTAAAAACTGGCCAGGTGTGGAGGCTTAGGCCTGTAATCCCAGTGCTTTGGGAGGCCAAGGCAGGAGTTTGAGCCCAGCCTGAGCAACATATAGAGATCTTGCCTCTACAAAAATTTAGAAAAAAATTAACTGGGTGTGGTGGCGTGTACCTGTAGTCCCCGCGCTTTGGGTGGCTGAGGCAGGAGGATAGCTTGAGCCCAGGAGTTTAAGGTTGCAGTGAGCTTTGACTGCACCACTGCACTCCAGCCTGGGTGACACTGTGAGACAAAAGAAAGAAAAAGAAATAAAAGAAAAAAAGAACAGAAAAACTGAAACCTGAAAATGCCAAAACAAAATGAAACAATAAAAAACAGTAAAAATTAAAAAGCTATCTGCATGGCATAGAGACTTTGGTTACTGAGAGAAAAACATTTTCCTGAATATTAAATATATTCATAAGATGAGATAAATCACTATATGAACTCCAGCTTTCAATAAAAATGAACATTCCTTAAATGGTATGAAGTAATGAAAATTTAAGCCAATTAAACTCCAGAAACTTTAAATAGCTACTAAAACCATCCCATCTGTTGTGGTTTGCATTGTGCCACCCCAAGATAGGCTGAAGTGCTAACCCCAATACCTGTGAATGGGATCTTAATTAGAAATAAGCTCTTTGCAGATGAAATTAGTTGAGATGAGTTTATATTGGATTAGGGTAGGCCCTAAATCTAATGGCAGGTATCTTTATCAGAAGGCCATGAGAGGCGTACACATACACAGACACAGAGGGAAGATGGCCACGTGGCCAGGGAGACAGAGATTGAAGTGATGCAGCTGCAAGCCAAGAAATGCCAGGGATTGCCAGCAACCATCTTCCCCAGAGGGAACACGGCCCTAATATTTTCATTTTAGACTTCTGGGCTTTAGATCTTTGAAAAAATAAATCTCTGTTGTTTTAAGCCATTCAGTTTGTGGTACAGGCATACCTCTTCACTGAACTTCACAGATACTGCACTTTTTACAAACCAAAGGTTTGTGGCAACACTGTGTCAAGCAAGTTCTATGAGCACCATTTTCCAACAGCATGTGCTCACTTCGTGCCTGTGTCACATTTTGGTAATTCTTGCAATATTTCAAACTTTTCCATCATTATTATATCTGTTTTGATGACCTGTAATCAGTGATCTTTGATGTCACCATTGTAATTGTTTTGGGGCACCAGAAATAGCACCTATATAATACGGTGAACTTAATCCATAGATGTGGTGTGTGTTCTGCCTGCTCCACCAACCAGCTTTTTCCCGTCTCACTCCCTCTCTCATCAGGCCTCCCTATCCCTGAGACACAATACTGAAATTAGGCCAAATTACCAACCCTACAATGGCCTCTAAGTGTTCAAGTGAAAGGAAGAGTCAGTCTGTCACTTGAAATCAAATGCTAGGAATGATTTAGTGAGGAAGGTAGGTGGAAAGCCAAGATAGGCTGAAAGATAGGCCTCTTGTGCCACATAGTTAGCAAAGTTGTGAATGCATAGGAAAAGTGCTTAAAAGAAATGAAAGTGATGCTCCAGTGAATACATGAATGTTAAGAAAGCAAAACAGCTATATTGCTGATATAGAGAAAGTGTGAATGGTTTGAACAGATCAAACAGCCACAACATTCCCTCAAGCCAAAACCTAATCCAGGGCAAGACCCTAACTCTCTTCAATCCCATGAAGGCTGAGAGAGGTGAGGAAGCTGCAGAAGAAAAGTTTGAAGCTAGTAGAGGTTGGTTTATTGGGTTTAAGGAAAGAAGCACCAGCCTGAGCAAGAGCGAGACCACATCTCTACTAAAAAAATAGAAAAAAATTTTGCTGGATACCACAGCACTCAAGCCTGGGCAATAGAGTGAGACTCTGTCTCAAAAAAAAAAAAAAAAAGGAAAGAAGCAATCTCTATAACATAAAAGTACAAGCTGAAGCAGCAAGTGTTAGAAGCTATAGCAAGTTATCCAGAAGATCTAGCTAAAATTATTGATGAAGATGGCTACACTAAACAACAGATTTTCAATGTAGACAAAACAGCCTTCCATTGGAAGCAGATGCCATCTAGGACTTTCATATAAGATAAGTCATTGCCTGGTTTCAAAGCTTCAAAGGACAGGCTGACTCTTATTAGGGGCTACAAAAACTGGTGACTTTAAGTTGAAGCCAATGCTCATTTACCATGCTGAAAATCCTAGGGCTCTTCAGAATTATGCTAAATCTATTCTCCCTGTGGTCTAGAAATGAAATAATAAAACCTGGATGACAGCATATCTACTTATAGCACGGCTAACTGAATATTTTAAGCCCACTGTTGAGAACTACTGCCCAGAAAAAAGATTTCCTTTCAAAATATTACTGCTCATAAACAATGCACCTAGTCACCCAAGAGCTCTGAGGGAGATGCAGAAGGAGATGAATGTTGTTTTCATGCCTGCTAACACAACATCCATTCTGCAGCCCATGGATCAAGGAGTAATTTTAACTTTCCAGTCTTAGTGTTTAAGAAATACAGGCCAGGAGTGGTGGCTCACATCTGTAATCCTAGCACTCTGGGAGGCCGAGGCAGGAGGATCGCTTGAGCTCAGGAGTTCGGGACCAGCCTGAGCAAGAGCAAGACCCCCATCTCCACTAAAAATAGAAAAATTAGCCAGGCGTCATGGCACGTGCCTGTAGTCCCAGCTGTTTAGGAGGCTGATGCAGGAGGATCACTTGAGCCCAGGAGTTTGAGGCTGCAGTCAGCTATGATGATGTCACTGTATTCTATCTACTCAGGCATCAGAATGTGACTCTGATACATATCATAAGGCTATAGCTGCCATAGACAGTGATTCCTCTGACATATCTGGGCAAAGTGAATTGAAAACTTTCTGGAAAGGATTCACCATTCTAAATGCCATTAAGAACATTCATAATTTATGAGGAGGCCAAAACATAAACATTAATACAAGTTTGGAAGAAATTGATTCCAAGCCTCATGGATCACTTTGAGAGATTCAAGACTTCAGTGGAGGAAGGATCCTCAGATGTGATGAATACAGCAAAAACAAAACACAAAAAGACAAAAAACTAGAAGTGGAGCCTGAAGATGAGATTAAATTGCTGTAATCTTATGACCAAACTTGAACAGATAAGGAATTGCTTCTTATGGATGAGCAAAGAAAGTGGTTTCTTGAGATGGAATCCACTCCTGGTGAAGAAGCTATGAACACTGCTGAAATATAAACTTAGTTGATAAAGCAGCAGCAAGGTTTCAGAGGACGGTCTCCAATTTTGACAGAAGTTCTACTGTGGGTTAAAATGCTATCAAACAGCATAACATGTTGTGAAACCTTCTGTGAAAGGAAGAGTTAACTGATGCAGCAAACGTCATTGCTTTTTTTAAGACACTGCCACAGCCACCCACCCAGCCTTTGGCAATCACCATCCAGTCAGTAGCCATCAACATTGAGGCAAGACCCTCCACCAGCAAAAAGACTACAACTCACTGAAGGCTCAGATGACTGTTAGCATTTTTTTTTTTTGGCAATAAAGTATTTTAAAATTAAGGTATGCACATTGTTTTTTTTAAAAATAATGCTATAACTTTTATATGCACTGGAAAACCAAAAAATTCAAGTGATTTTCTTTATTGAAGTGGTCTGGAACTAAGCCTGCAATATCTCTGAGGTATGCCTGTAATTTGTAACAGCAACCCTAGGAAACAAACACACTATCCAGTTAGAATGTTGTAAACTGTACAAATAATTAAAAGAGATGAGTTTTCCACAAATTGACACAGAACTCTGGGCTCAAAGCATCACTTGTTCTTTACAAATAGAGCAATCATATACCCCAGTTAGCAAGTAACAGTCCTGGCTTATGCCAGTTATCCTGGCACAAAAGTATCCCCTTCTGATTCTTAAAAGTGACCTCCTTTGTATAATGAATTGCATGGTCATTGTGTTTATGAACACACCTAGAATACCCTTCTGTTTGTTTACTTTCAAATCCTACCCTGTTCAAATAACATCAATTAATATCTGGCTCCATTTTCCCCATTGACAGAATAATTCTCTCTAGCTCCTACAGCATTTTATAAACACAGCTATTATAAATCTCATGTTCTATTACAATTACTTGCTTACATGTCCACTCCATGTTCATAGGCACTAAGCACAGTGCCAGGAAGAGTGGGGACTCAATGTCTTCTAAACATCAAATGATCATTCGGAAGACTGACAAAGTACCCGCAGAGACGAAGTTTTTTTCACTTTTGTCCCTTGTACGCTCCCCAGGGCCTAGTGAAGGTAAGAGTGAAAAATTAAATAGCAAACAACTAATTGATAAAGCAGTGGTTCTCAAACTTTAGCATGTATCAATACCACTCAGAGGACTTATTAAAACACAAGAGTACTGGGTCTCTCCCCAGAGTTACTGATTCAGTAGGTCTGGGGAAGGGCCTAAGAATTTGAATTTAACAAGTTCCCAGGTAATACTGCTGGGAACCACCTTTGAGAACCACTGCTAATAAAGAAAGCACCAGAATTATGAAAAGATTCATTTCTTCTCATGACTTCATTCCTAGCGGGAGATTCCCTTTTCTGAATATGACAGAGTAGCTTGTGGCAGACCAACACTCCTGATGAGAACTAGGAAAACTAGATACATTTTAAAAATCATTGTTTAAAGGTGTTAGACAGCTGCTGAAGCAACCAACACTAGAAGGGTCTAGATTCTGGAAACGAGGAACCGTAGAGAAATGAGATGACATTCTGCAGCCACGTTTTCCCCAAGTACATTTGCTGATTCTCAGGTAAAAGGTGAAGAAGCCAGACTTTGCTGAGGCAGAGGAACCATGAGAGCACTTCTGGAAGAGATGAAAATCAAGATTTTAGGAGTCTAAGATCCCAGTGAAAGAGCAGTTGAAGACCTGGGCCTAACACAAGGCTGGTTTTCCCCTGAAGCCACTTACCAAATTCTACACAGTGAGAGCTTCAGACCAAAATTGAAAGCTTCTGAAAATCAAGAGTGAAATTTTCAGCAATCTCACTGTTCTCAAGAGACAAATATTACAGTATAAAACCCACTGTTGGGGAAGAACCCCTGTGAACTCACAAGACCATCAGTTGGAAACCTTGGATGGGTACTTGCTAGGAATAAGGGCAAAGCAGAGGGAAACAAAGTCTTATGCAACCTACAATATGACCTCGACCCTCAGCTCCAGTCCCTGCCAGTATTAGGCATTCAGCCCCCACTCTACCTGCCTAGCAAAAGGAAGGGTGATTTCCTCTCTGAAAAAGAGTAGCATCATCAAGAGCCTTGCTTTATTCACAATGCCCAGCATTCGTAAAACCAAAAACCAAAAGGAAAAGCAGACAATATGAAATAGATGCTCAGATAATCTATGCATTAATGTTAATAGAAAGATTTATTTGATGATAAGTATGTTTTTACAAATAGAGAAACAAAACAGCAACTCAAAGTACTGTAAAAATAAAAATATTTAAATAGGGGAAAAAGAGGGAAAATATATTAAAAAATTACATGTGAGAAATGAAATTTATAAATATAAACTTGAAATTCTATATCTTAAAAGTATAATAACTAAAATTAGGATTTGAAGAGTTGATTTAACAGCAGCAGAACAAACACAGAAGAGAGAACTGGTAGCTGGAACTTGAGTCAATAAAATGTACCAAAGCAGAAGCACAGGGAGAAAAAAATAATAGAAAATACAGGGGGAAAAGTACAAAGAGAATGTTAAACATTGTGAAAGGGTCTAACAAGTATGCAATTGGAGTCTCAAAAGGAGAGGAGAGAGTGAATGGTGGCAGAAGCAATACTGAGAGGGAAAAAGGAATTTTTTAAACTGAGGAAAAGACATTAACCCACAAATTCAAGAAACTCTATGAACACCAAGCAGAATAAACACAAGAAAACCACACAGGCCGGGCACGGTGGCTCACGCCTGCAATCCTAGCACTCTGGGAGGCCAAGGCAGGCAGATTGTTTGAGCTCAGGAGTTCGAAACCAGCCTGAGCAAGAGCAAGACCCCGTCTCTACTAAAATTAGAAAGAAATTAATCAGACAACTAAAATATATAGAAAAAAATTAGCCGGGCATGGTGGCACATGCCTGTAGTCCCAGCTACTCGGGAGGCTGAGGCAGTAGGATTGCTTGAGCCCAGGAGTCTGAGGTTGCTGTGAGCTAGGCTGACGCCATGGCACTCACTCTAGCCAGGGCAACAAAGTGAGACTCTGTCTCAAAAAAAAACCAAAAAACAAAGAGTGAATCTTCCTTCAGGATATCCAGAAACCATACCATGATGACTGGGAGAGCAGGCTGTATGCAATGGAGTGTGCGTTACACTTGGAAAAAAGTGTGAATCACTCACTACTGGAACTGTACAAACTGGCCACTAACAAAAATGACTCCCACTTGTGTGACTTCATTGAGATGTATTACCTGAACAAGCAGGTGAAATCCATCAAAGAATTGGGTGACCATGTAACCAACCTACAAAAGATGAGAGCCCCCAAATCTGGCATGGGGGAGTATCTCTTTGAGCACAGCCTGGGAGACAGTGATAATAAGAGCTAAGCCTTACGCTAACTTCCCCATAGCCACGGGGTGACTTCCTGGTCACCCAGGCGGTGCATGCATGTCAAGGTTTCCTTTACCTTTTCTGTAAGTTGTACCAAAACATCCACTTAAGTTCTTTCATTTGTACCATTCCTTCAAATAAAGAAATTTGGCCCTCCCTCTCCCCTAAAAAAAAAAAAAAACCAAAGGAATGGTACAAAAAACAAACGAACAAAGGGAAACTCCCAAAAGCAACAGGAGGGAAAAAAGACCCCTTACTTTCTGAGGAGCAACAAAACTAACAGCTAAATTCTCAACAGAAATAATAAAGCCAGAAGATAACTTGAAAGTACTGAAAGAAAATAACTGCCCACCTAGAATGCACCGCTCGGTGACTATTTCCTTTAAAAATTGAAGGCAAAATAAAGGCATTTTCAGATGAACAAAAACAATTAAAGAATTCACTATGGGCAGACTTGGCACTAGAAGAAATAGCAGAGGGAGCTCTTCAAACTGAAAGGAAAATTATCCTATCCCAAGCTGAAACACAGAAATGCAGAAAGGGGAGCCAAGCACGGTGGTGTGTGCCTGCAATCCCAGCAACACGGGAGGCCGATGTGGGAGGATTGCTTGAGTTAAAGGATATAGTGTGCTACTACCTTGCCTGTAAACAGCCACTGCACTCCAGCCTGGGCAACATAGTGAGACTTCATCTCGTAAAAACAAGAAAAGAAATGCAGAAAAGGATGAAGAGCAATGGAAAGAACAAAAATGTAAGGAAATATAAATAGTGATTATACATAACAATAATTTCTTAGGGGGCTTAAAATATATATGAAATGAAAATGGGTGAAACTATCAAAAAAGCTGGAGAACACAAATGGATTTGTTTCTAAAGTTCTAGCATTATTGGGGCAGTGGTAAAAATTAGAATTTGTATCAGACTGTAATAAGTCAAAGATGTATGTTATAATCTCTATTATAACCATTAAAATAATAGTAAAAGAACATATAACTAAAAAGTTACTGGAGAGAAAAAACTGAATAATAATCATTCAAAAAAAGGCAAAAACAACAACAACAACAACAAAAAAAAACAGGTAAATCAAAAAGAAAACTTATCTCCCTGGAGGCTAAATACAATTTCATGATGCTTTCTAGGACAAATAAAGTTTGAAAGTATAAGGAAGGAAAAAGATATATAGCATACAACATTTACCAAAAGAAAGCTAGCAAAGCTATACTAATATACAAAGCAGACTTTAAGGCAAAAAGTACTACTAGAGAATAAAGGGTAGCAGCATTAATCCACCAGAAGGATATAAAAACTGTAAGTGAGCCAAGTGGTTAGAAATTAGGCATCACTGGGAGGTAAGAATACTTCTGCTAAATAGCCTTGAAGTTCAACGCAAAACACTGGCTGTAACCAATTCTGTTTAGTAAACCTAAGGATTAGTAACTCCTAAACTCAACCCATCCTCCTGTCTCAGCCTCTTTTAAAAGTATTTTCTAGTAGTCAAATTCTTCTTTTTCAAATACAGGTAAAGCATTCACTGAAGAATGAAACTGAAATCTTTGCATTCCACTGACCTAAATGGCAGAATCACTGTCATAACCATTATTGGTTATGTTTGGGACTGGAACTGGTTGGACCTGGAATCCAACCAGCTGATCAGTGTTTCTGTGAAAATCTATGAACCATAAATTCAAAAGAATCCCAACTTATTTCTCAAGCACCATTTTATGCGTATATATACAAATATACCAATATATTTATATACATAATAGCGCCTGAAAAACATCTATTTTTTAACTTGTTCAATTACTAGACTGAAGTACTGAAAAGGTGAAAATTCTTAAGAAAATAGCCTACAATCTAAAAGTGCTCTTATAGGTGACAAAAAAGCTGTGTCCCTAATCTCTTCCAAAAAGGCTCTTGGGAGAAAGTGGTTAGAGTCTACTTAATATAGCTGATATTTAAAGGACTTAAATATTGAATTTCAGTATTGTCTCTGTCATAAGACATTCTATATCCTGAGGCTGGTAACATCACAATGAAGTTTTGTAAAAGCATCAACAGTTAACACAGGGGTATGAAAGCACTTAGTCGACTGATTATTTCTCATAAATGGATTAAAATGTGTTCATTCATGACCATACATTTAAAACTCTAGACAAACAAAATCTGCATGCTTATCACACTACAACCCCAATTGCAATGGCTAATAAATTTACCCAAATATAATCCAATTTGCTAAACAGGAGCCAGGCATATTAACTCCTGAAACACCAATTATGATGAATTTTAGACATTTTATTTCATTAGGCTACAGTTTTGTATTTCACAAATTTTTTTTTTTTTTTTTTTTTGAGACAGAGTCTCACTGTGCTGCCCGGGCTAGAGTGCCGTGGCGTCATCCTAGCTCACAGCAACCTCAAACTCCTGGGCTGGCTCCAGCGATCCTCCTGCCTCAGCCTCCTGGGTAGCTGGGACTGCAGGCACACGCCACCATGCCCAGCTAATTTTTTTTTTCTATATATTTTTAGTTGTCCAATTAATTTCTTTCTATTTTCAGTAGAGACGGAGTCTCGCTCTTGCTCAGGCTGGTCTCGAACTCCTGAGCTCAAACGATCCACCCGCCTCGGCCTCCCAGAGAGCTAGGATTACAGGCGTGAGCCACCGTGCCCGGCCTGTATTTCACAAATTTTTTAAAGATGGGGTCCTGCTATGTAGCCCAGGCTGGAATGCAGTGATACAATCACAGCTCGCTGCAGCCTTGAACTCCTGCCCTCAAGTGATCCTTCCACCTCAGCCTCCAGAGTAGCTGGGACTACAGGCATCTGGCTCTGTTTTGTGTTTTTACACTTCTTATTTGTGTTCTTCTTATAATATCCTATTCAAAACTTTGGTCACTAGCCCAACTCATTTTTCAGGAACACATTTAAAAAACAATGTCAAAGCTTTATGGAAATGCAATTAAGGAACCACAACATTACATAACTATATTTAGGCAAGGACAGTTCCACCCACTGTTTACTGAGTAAGGATGAATAAGGATATTCTCCCTCTATAAGCATAGTGCCTGGCCTGTGCAAGTATTTGATAAATTTGAACTATTATTCTTTGAAAGGACAACTTTAGTTTGAGCAAAATACAGGTAAAACTTACTGGACATTTCATCTAAGATGAGTGGATTTGTTCCCATCTTAAAAATAAGTTATACGGCTGGGTGTGGTGGCTCACACCTATAATTTCTGTACTTTGGGAGGCCAAGATTGCTTGAGGCTAGGAGTTGGAGATCATCCTCAGCAACACAGAGAGATCTTATCTCTACAAAAACCAGAAAAATTAGCCAGGTGTGGTGGCGTGTGCCTGTAATCTCAGCTACTCAGGAGGCTGAGGCAGGAGGATGGCTTGAGCCCAGGAGTTTGAGGTTGCAGTGAGCTACGATGATGCCATTGCACTCTAGGCTAGGCAACAGAGTGAGACCCTACCCTGTCTCCCTGCCAAAAAACAAAACAAAGTTATATGCCTGGGCTTTTCAAGCCAATGCTCTCTGTGCTGGAGTTCACATCCCAAAACCTACTTCTGGACATGAATCTTAGGTCTGTTGTTTGGTATTCCCTCAGCCCATCTCTGTGTGGAGGGGAGGTGGCTTTCATTCAACTATGTGCCCGTGTCAGATTCTTCCATTTTTATATCTCCCCCCTCATGATAAAGCATGCCTGTTAAAACATGGCTTCGTGACTAATCAACAACACAAAATAGATGTACTTGAGGAACCTGTCAAGAAGCACAAACTCAAAGCCCACTGCTGATAAATTCATTACAAAAGGTCTACTGAGAAAATATTTATGGAAGGTAGCCTGAAGAATGTGCAATCTACCTACTTATCCAGATATTCTAAAACAGATCCTTAAATTAAATCAGTCTAGAGATCTAAGTACTTGGATCACATTATTTTGCAGGCACCAGAACTGCTTTTACAGAATCATGTTTTGACGTTATGTCACCAACCTACACAATGAGGCAAGGAGGAGTTTAACTAAAACATAAAGCAAAACTCAACACACAGCCCTTTGAAATGCATGCTGTATTACCTAAGGAAGTAGCTGAGGAGTTTCTCACTACAAGGAGTCTTTAGGAATCCAAAGGAGAAATTGATATCTTTTATCATATGGTTACTGAACCATGTAACTGATACTATTTATCTCTGAATTGGCTATTGAAAAAGCAAAGCCAAATTTGTGGCTCTCTAGCAAATAGTTAAGACTTCACTCCAAGTACTTTGTGTACAGAGCTCATTCCTGTTTCCATCTTAATTTTTCATCTTCAGTTCTGAATTTGTCACTCACTTATCTCTGTATGTTACCAACAGTATCTCTGTGTAAGTCATTATGAATCCTTTCCGGAACAAGATGTGGTATAAGAAAATGATATATTCCACTTAAAAAAATTATAGCACAATAAGAAGATATTTTTCTTCCATTAATAAACATTTTATGAGCTCAATTTCTAAAGGCATTTTCTTTTATGTGGTCCAAATTGCCTTCTAAAGGAAAACTGAAAGTGCTTTAGCAAATACTATGCCTAAAATTAGAAAATTCTAACAGAGGAACTATAAAAATAAAACACTTTCATTATATATTTTTAACTGTGGAACACAGAAAATTATAAATATATCCCTATGTAAAAATCCCCCAAAAGCCATTTTCAATTTTAAAATACAGACCAAATCACCTTAAATGCAGTTACAGTTGAGTATTTATTTTAAATGGGAACTGAATATACTAGCTTCAAAAGTGGTTCATAAGATTTTTGTACAACTCCTTCTGAGATGTTCTATGCCTAGAATAGAGGATGTGGCCAATCATTCCTTAAGGTCAGACAGCATAGAATTTAGGGGCCCCAAAATTCTTGCTAAATTCCTGCTTCAGATTTCAGCAATCTCCTTGCTGTGACTTGGGGAAAATAAAAAGCTTAAAACTCCTTCAAGAAAAAAAAAAAAAGACTTCTTCAGTGTGTAATATTTTACCCATTCATGAACACATATTTATTCTGTTCATAACTTCTGACTTTTAACATCTACTTAATTGATCATAAACACAGCTCCTGGCCCTCATAGTGACCATAAACAAGTGAACTATGTTGCCAGAAACAAGTGAAAATGTTCTACTATACAATGAATATTATACTTCCTATCTCACTGGCAGTAACTTCATCAAAAACAAGAATTTCACAGGGAACTTCAAAACAGCACCATAAAAGTACAACCTGTTCTTAAAGCACTTTATCCAAACACCAAACATATAAAATATAAGTTAATATTAAGTGGAATAATGAGAAGTCAACTGTTGTTTCCTAAGTTTATTTAACAATAGTCTAGATTATTTAAAGGCATTTCAGTCATATAAAATAACAATGTTTCTACAGTGCTTTATGATAGAAGTGAGCATTTATTAAGACTATCAAAATGTTTGGCCTCTACTGTGAAATTCTTCTTTCTAGTGTGATAACTTTATTGATGGGCTAAGAAGCCACTTGGTAGCATTTCTATTCTGAATCACAGGTGTTAGGTTACACAGGTATTGCCTACACTTTAGGGATGGGTTATCTCTGCTAGAGATGTTTGCTTTCCAGCCAACAGAAAACATACACCAGAAATTAAACTCAAACAGTCAAGTTTGAAATTCTGTGTCTCCAACCAAAGACTGACACAAGTGAAGGAAACAGGATACACACCTCCTTGTAGTTGGCCTGCTCTTCTTCAGTTCCTCCCTCTCTCACATTCTCACCCAACCTTGTTAGTCTGAATGCTACTCATTCTTCAAAACACTTCCAGAAAGTGTTCCCTGATCCCTTCCTCCACCCTCCACACCCATCAGGATGGCCTAAATGGCCAGCTCCTCAGTGCTCTATTTTATTAACTCTTTTTTTTTTTTTTTTTGAGACAGTCTCACTCTGTTGCCCAGGCTAGAGTGCGGTGGCATCAGCCTAACTCACAGCAACCTCAAACTCCTGGGCTCAAGTGATCCTCCTGCCTCAGCCTCCCAAGTAGCTGGGACTACAGGCATGCACCACCATGTCCAGCTAATTTTATATGTGTATATATTTTAGTTGTCCAGCTAATTTCTTTCTATTTTTTTAGTAGAGACAGGGTCTCGCTCTTGCTCAGGCTGGTTTCGAACTCCTGAGCTCAAACAATCCGCCCGCCTTGGTCTCCCAGAGGGCTAGGATTACAGGCGTGAGCCACCGCGCCCGATGGGAGCTGAGGTTCTGAAGGTTCCTGAGCAGATTTCCTCAGCCAAGATTCACCATCCCTCACAACTCGAAAAGCCCCTTGTTAGTTACACCCAACCTGCCCCAGAGCATGTGGCCCTTCCTTTAAAAGCCCATGATGTCCCTTAGTGGGAGAGATGGATTTCCACCTTCTCCTAGTCTCCTGAAAAGACATCTGCGGTATTAAAAATTCCTTTTCCCTTTCAACATAGGAGTTTTGGGGAAAAAAATAAAAGTAAAAATTCCTTTTCCTGACAGTCCTCCTTGTCTCAGTAATTGGGTCTTTGTGCCATGAGCAACTGGACCTAGGCTGAAACCCCCTTCAGGTTTCAACAACTTAGCAAAGCTAGACACTGAAGCTGAGAGAGTTGCATTGAGAGAAAGAGGCATTTTTATTGTATGGTGAACCACCCAAGGAGAACAGGCAGCTAACTCCAGGGTGGCTTACAAGCATGGGATTTTAAAAGCAGGGGTACACTTCAGGAGAACCAAAGTTGCAGGCAAAAGTGTAAACCAATTCACAGAGGTTATATATTGGCCTGGCCCTAAAAGGCGGGATATCCTGAAGCAGGGACCTACGGGTCATAGGTGCATTCAGGGATTCTAGGATTAGCAGAAAGGAATGCTAAAATGAATCTAACTTTCTTGGCCCCTCAGAGAGAAGTTTAGAGCAAAGAATAGTGGTCAGAGTTAAGTTCCTCAGTTCCCCCTTATCTGCATTTTCCATCCAGTGGGAGTTTCTGAAAAACAACTCAAGAGCACATGTTAAATTGCCGTCTTTTAGTTTCCATAGGGAACCAAACACCTCATTATGCTGGCTTGCTTGGAGGGCCATAGTTATCACTACCTTCCTGCTCATCAGGTTGCCCATTCACTTTTCAAGGCTAGCTAGGTGCCTGGAACATACCATGAAGGGGTTCAAGATTTTCCTTTATTTCCATGCTTGGGGGGCCCACCACAGGCCCCCAAGAGGGGTCCCTGTTCCTCTGCTTCCTCTCACTGTTGCCTTTGTTATTGTGGCCGGGTTGCCTAATTTCTCAGTCTTTGTTCATTATTTGCAAAGTGGGTATTAATTGATTCTTTCTTAGCCAGGTGTGGTGGCTGTGCCTGTAGTCCCAGCTACTCAGGAGGCTGAGGCAGGAGAATCGCTTGAGCCCAGGAGTTTGAGGTTGCTGTGAGCTGTGATGATGCCACTCACTGCACTCTAGCTTGGGCAACAGCATGAGACACTGTCTCAAAAAAAAAAAAATTGATTATTTCCTCAAAATATTCCTAATGTGTGCTAGACTGAGAATACAACAGAGTATAAAACAGAAATACCTGTGCTGAAGAGTTTATGTTCTTGGAGAGAGGTAGAAGAGCCAATAAACAATAAATTTACAGTAGCACACTAGATGGTGATAATTGCTACTGCCAAAAGACAAAATTACAACAAATTTAGTTTAAAAGTCTTAACTGGCTTTTATTTGTGATTCTAGAATCGGACAACACCTCAGTCTATAAAACAGAATGAATGTTCTAATGAGCTGAGCAGAGGAGGTTGGTTTACAGAAAGAAAAGGGCTGAGGAAAGCAGAAACAAAACAAAAAGGAGAGCTCATTTCGAAGTTACTTTTCTTGTAAAGGTTAAAGCAAAGGGGACTTCCTTATCATGCTGGCTAAAACGGGCCTGTTTGGGTATTTGGCTGTTACCTTTCTCGCTTTCCTGATTTGTAGTTCCAGCTTGGTGGTGTGGGGCTTCAGTGTGAGTGACTTGGTTTTGGTTTGGTGTGTTGGGCCTCGTGCAGGTGCCCAGTCCAAACCAATGGTCTCCCATAAATTTTATTTAAAACTATGGAGAAAAAAAATTGCAGGGAAGGAGGATACAAAGTGCAACCAAGAAATTTTCAGTTTTAGAGTGGAAAGGAAAGGCCTTAATACAAGGTGAGGGGGCCAGGTATGCTGCTATGCAAATATATGGACAAGACTGTCCTATGCTGAGGGAGCAGCAAGTGCAAAGACCCTCTTGATACCACCAACCTGTATCAGTAGCAGAGTGAATTAGGGGGAGGTAGAAAAGATCAGAAGGCTGTAAACTAGAACAAAATTTTAAGTGCCCCCAGCCAACTGAATGGACCCCCTCTTGGCCAAGAGTGTTACCAGAAGTTTGGTACTTGTCTCTGAGGCCACATCAGAAGAGCAAGGACAAGTGGTTTGAAGAGAAGGAAAGAGAAGTTTATTAATTTGGGGGCAAATGAGGAGGTTGGCGGACTCCTGTCTCAAAGTACCAACGTCCTGCAGAGTTTGGGTGTTTTTCTGTTAACGAGGCAAAGCAAGTAAGGCATGATGCCCAAAGTCAATATGGGAGGGAACTAGCAAGAGCATGGACGCTGGAAGGTCTAACTCATTGGGGATTCAGGGAACAATCTACCACACATGCCTTTATCATTCCACTGCTAGTTTTGATGCTGATAATTGATCTAGAGGAGAAATTCTTTGTCATGCTAAGTAAGTATTTTCTTGTTTCACTCAGGAATGGGTACTTGTGCCTAGGTTACCATCCTCACCTGTAATTCAGTAAAAACACTGGCTACCCCCATACCAAAATGACTGTTAATCTAGGTGTGTTTATGAGTTTCTTTTGTCCAGTCTTTTCTTTTCTTTTTTTTTTTTTGAGACAGAGTCTCACTCTTTTGCCCGGGCTAGAGTGCCGTGGCATCAGCCTAGCTCACAGCAACCTCAAACTCCTGGGCTCAAGCGATCCTTCTGCCTCAGCCTCCCGAGTAGCTGGGA
>NW_012139414.1:6739653-6742227 GCF_000956105.1 Propithecus coquereli
GGGCTCAAGTGATCCTCCTGCCTCAGCCTCCCAAGTAGCTGGGACTACAGGCATGCACCACCATGTCCAGCTAATTTTATATGTGTATATATTTTAGTTGTCCAGCTAATTTCTTTCTATTTTTATAGTAGAGACGGGGTCTCACTCTTGCTCAGGCTGGTCTCGAACTCCTGAGCTCAAACGATCCTCCCGCCTCGGCCTCCCAGAGTGCTAGGATGTCAGTGCTCTATCTTAGCTCACACTACTTACCATACTGTTTTGAAAGTACCTTACTGTCGCCCTCTCCTGAATTAGCTAACTTCTAGAGGCCAGGAAAAAAAAAAAGGCTGCTTCGAAGGTCAATAAAAATTCAAATCCTGCACTTCTTAATCCTCGGCATAAGAACCAGTAACTCTTAAAAGTTAGACGTCATTTATCATTAAATGGATTAACAATATAATCAAATCATCTTGCATCACTGGCAAGCTTTCATGGTACAGTTTTAATGAACCGACTTTTTCTTAAGCAGGATTAGGCTACACGGGAAAAAACAGCACTGTATTTTTAACCTCAAAAAAAAAAAATCTCTTCCGCCAAAAAGCCTACTCCCCAGGTGATACTGTAAACTCGTCCTGGCAAAATTTCACATCTAATCTAAAAGGCAAAACGAGCCCACTGGCGCCCACTAACACATTTCCCAACCACAGAGATTGGTCACCAGCGCTGAGACACCACCAGCTGTCTATGACCTAGCCTCCAATGCGGCTGAGTCCTTTCCTCTCTCTCCCAAACTTCCGTGATGGACATCACCTCGGCTCTCCTCCAAGACTGCTTGGAAGCAGGGACTTCTGCTCCTAACCCCAGCCCGCAACTTCGCCCTCAACCACGGGGTAGAAGTTAGGACCACAGTCTACTAATCCCCGCGCCAGGAAAGACAGCACCCTCCCAACTCCAGGACGTTTCTGTCCCCCAAGACCCAAGCGAGATCGCGAAGTCCCGGCGCCCCTGCCACGGACAGCTGGATTGAGTCGGAGCCTCCAATCCAGACTGGTTCTGGTGGGGCCCTGGGCACTACCCGACCGGCCGCAACCACAGGTGTCCCTTCGGACTCTGCACTGGACGGCGAGGTGGGAGCTGGCAGAGGGGAACCATCCCGGGAGGGTGGACGGGTGGCAGGAGGCGGCCAGGAAATGACAAGCGTCAGTCCGTCGGAGTTCGGCCGGGCCGTGGAGAACTTGGCGACGAGTGTCTAAAACGGGGAGGCTGAGCACTAAGAGGATTAAGGGGGCCGGAGACGGCCTAGGGCAGGTAGGGCCGCGCTGCCGGGGCCCGGGAGTGGGACTGGGGACCGCAGGACGCACAGACGCGAAACGGCCCCGGCTGGGTGGACGGCACGGACTAGCGACCCCACAGCCCCCCGCCCAGACGCCGACGCCGCCCCGCCCTCGGAGCTGAGAACGGCGCCGCCCTCGGCCCCCCTCCGTCTGCTCCGTACCTCGCCTGCGGCTCCACTGGCGTCGGGACCGCCGACCTCCCCGCGTCGCTTGAGTAGGTCTGGGCTTGGCCAGTCCACTCCCGCCTCACGCCCGCCCTCCCTCTCACGCCCCGCCCCCGGCGCCGCCGGAGCACGTACGTCACGCACGCGCACGGCGTCATTTCCGGAGCCTTCGGCCCTTGAGGGAGGGTGTCGGCGGGTTCAAAGAGGTGGAGCTGGATGGGTGCGGCCTTGACGTCGGAGGGTTAAGGGAGGAGAGTAACCTCCCGGCTGACGTTGGGGCGCTGCCCTGGGGCGCGCGGGAGCGGTGGAGAAGCCGGCGTTTCCCGGTCTTTTCCTCAGTCCCGGCTTCCGGGTTCAGACTAGCAGTAGCCCAAGGGTGACACTGCCCTTCGGTGCTTCCCAGGCCTCGGACTGCTGTGGCAGTGGGCGGCGGAGGCCGAAAAGCCTGCAGAAGAGAGGAGTCACTGGGCCGGCGTGGGGAAGGAGGCCCCTTGAGAAACTAGATCTTAGATCTTAGGGTTTTACAAGTGTTCGAGTTAAAGGATCTTAAACAGATGGGTTCATCCAAAAGCAGTTTTTACAGCTAAGCATAACTGAGACACAGAAGTTAAATAAATTAGTCGATGTCACATAGTACTAATGGTCGTGTCACAAATGGCATCCAGTCGTCGTGATTCACATTTTAGGAATGTTTAAAACACTAGCTAAATACTGACTGCTCTGCATCCCGAATGCCATCTATGGCATCAAATGCAGTCACAGCAGGTGAAAGAATAATATGCTGTGTCTGGGAGGCAGAGCTGGATTAGAATCCCAGCTTTTCTAATTGTTGCAGAACTAAACTGGAGTCCACTTGCTCAGAGCGGCTGTAACTGGCCCCATGAACAAATTTCGGTGACCCTTATATGTTTTTTATAGTCCTCTCCCTTAACTAACTACTTGATCTTTCGAGTTCTTTTCCAGAAATGGTGGTTTTTCTGCAAGACAAAGGAGCTGAGGTTCTTTTTTTGTTGCCCTGGCAAGAGTGCCGTGGCGTCATCCTAGCTCACAGCAACCTCAAACTCCTGGGCTCAAGCGATCCTCCTGCCTCAGCCTCC
>NW_012139414.1:6745312-6778236 GCF_000956105.1 Propithecus coquereli
AATGTCTGAGTTTCCACATTTTCATGTCTCCTTGTCCTTCTCCCTCCCTGTGTCTACTGGATTTCCTGTTCTCTCCTCTCCATGCCTTATGTTTTGGTTTAAAACACCAACAGGATGGGAGGGGCAGGGGAAAGAGAATTGCCTTGGGGAAAAACATCTCTCAGGAGTAGATGGAGAATCCATGGACCATACCTCTCCCATGGGCTATTACATATTGAGAGTAAATTTTACAAACTTACTTAGTATCATATAGATTTTCCTTTGTAGATTTCTATCAACAGAGAAGGGCACCATCATGTTGGTGCCGCGTTGAGGTTCTAACCTCAACACAGCAACCTTACCCTGCAGCAAGACTGTTAAATCAGAACCCAAGAACAATCAATAACTTTTGGCATTATCTTCTTGTTAGTGATTATAGGTGATGTCATTTTACCACATACAATTATAATCAAAATGGATATTTTGGGTCACAATGCAGCAAGAAAGACATAGTTACATTTCCTTCAGTAAATCTGCCCTCTTCTGCCCCCAACAAAAACATAAAATCTATGGTAATTGATGTTTTCACCACTAAATTATACTGTTTCTAGAAGAAATGTCTCTTCTAAAATTGGCTAACCATCAATATAACATAAAATAGCTTTAACACAACGTCATTTCACAAAGATATTGTTTTGTGCAGACTTGCTGGGTTAATAACTGGTTTCCCATAAAAGAAGAATCACTATGCCTTTTGACAACCCAAAATAAGTGACTAAGGCAAAGATCTCAATCAATGGAGGTTTATTAAGGCAAAGTTTGAAGACGCACCCAGGAAAAGCACTAACCGCACAAGAATCTGTGATCCGTGCTCTCCAACAAGGGATTTGGGAACTCTGTATTTAAGGGGAAAGGACATACAAAAAAAAAAAAAAAAAGGAGTTGGGAATGTAATCAAATGGTTATATGCTTGTGAAACTTTAGTTAGTGCCCAGGAAATCTACATTTTACATAAGATAAGATGAGTCTTCTAAGAGAAAAAGGAAGTGAAGGAAGAATCAATTATGCAGATGTCTCTGGGTAGGTAGAAGAAGAATTGATGTTGTGTTGTCTCTGTCCAGTACCTGGGAAGATAAACTTGTAATCAACATTATTAGTGTGGAATCAGACTGTAGTTTTAAGGGCTGAACTTAGCCTGCAGACCTACAGTTACAATTTGCTGTGTCCTTGTTAATGGGAGGCTAGCAAGGAATTTCCTTATGAATGATCTCTGAGGGCAGTCCTTGTAGATACCTGAGGCCTTTTACCTTTCCTTGGGGATCTGGCTAATGCATAATGTTAGTAATTGCTATTCATTTGGGAGGGGGTGCTGCATAACTCAGCATCCAGGCTTTTTTTTTTTTTTGAGACAGAGTCTTACTCTGTTGCCCGGGCTAGAGTGCCGTGGCATCAGCCTAGCTCACAGCAACCTCAAACTCCTGGGCTCAAGCGATCCTTCTGCCTCAGCCTCCCGAGTAGCTGGGACTACAGGCATGCGCCACCATGCCCGGCTAAATTTTTCTATATATTTTTAGTTGTCCAACTAATTTCTTTCTATTTTTAGTAGAGACGGGGTCTCGCTCTTGCTCAGGCTGGTCTCGAACTCCTGAGCTCAAACGATCCACCCGCCTTGGCCTCCCAGAGTGCTGGGATTACAGGCATGAGCCATTGTGCTTGGTGTTGACCTTTTCCCTTTTGCATAAGGAGTTGGGAGGGGGTGGTCCTAATTTTATTTTCCTTTACACTTTGATAGATACAAAAAATGTACATTTTAGAACAATTATGTATAGGTACATCTAAATCTTATTGCTGAGTTCAAATAAACGACAGTTTTCAGAGGCAACACTGCAAATGAAGAGAGGTGACATAATACAAATAGATCTGGAGGTGATGAAAAGCTGATTTTTAAAAAGGTAACTATTTCTTTATTTGGACATTTGATTTTACTCTATTGGATTAAACAAAGCTCTAATTTTTCAGTGCATAAAAGTTCAACTGATTGAAGTATAAAAAAAGGGTAATGGGACATCAGATCATGTTGGGTCTTATTGGTCACTATGTCAGGTTTCAGTCTGAAATGTCTTGGTGCGCTTGCTCTTGGCCGAAGAATGAGCAGATGCACCAAAGTAAGGCAAGCATGAAAATGAGGTTTACTGAGGAGAGAAAGGTAGGATTATAGAACAAGAGTAAGACATAGGCTTACAGAGCATGATACATATGCCACAGATGACCACCGGACCCACTGTTGCAGCAAAGGGAGAGCAAAAGGAAGGGCAAAAAGGCGTTGGTTATGGTTTCAGTCTTGTTTTGGAGTGCCTGGATTGGGACCTCTGTGTGGCTCAGATGTCACCATGGAACCACTTTGACTGGACAGTGGGGAGCTGCATGACCTGAGTCTTAACTATGCATGCAAGTTGTTCTAGTTCAATTTCCAGACTCTGTGGTACCTATGCTGTTTGGCCCATGGGCTAGAGAGTCCCCTGCATTCTTTTGCAGCTGGCCCACTGACTTATGATTGGCAGATTCATAGGGTATTCCCTCCTCCCCCAGGTATGGCAGCTGCTCAGGAGAGGATTAGGGTGAGGCAGGACCAAGATCGGGGTCTGGGGCCCATCCTTGTCCTTCTTCTTGGGGCAATTGCACCAAGGCAACAACACCCACTTTCGTCCCTAGGAGACCTGGAATCCCTCGATATCTGCCTAACAATTGTAAGGACTTTGGCTTTTAATCTGAGTTAGATAAAAAACCATCAGAGAATTTTAAGCAGAGGACATGATCTGATTTAACTGTTTGCAATCTTCAGAATAGACTATAAGGGAGTCAGAAAAAAGTCAAGGATGACTCCTGGTTGGAGGGTTGTGACTTTTACTAAGATAGGGATAATGCAAAAAGGAAATAATTTTAAGAAAAAGGTATGTTTAATTTGTAATATATTGAATGTGAGGTGACTGTAGGACATCTAAGTGGAGCTGGATATAATGGTTTGATTGAAACCACCCTTTATGGCGAGGCACAGTGGTGCACGTCTGTAATCCTAGCACTCTGGTAGCCCAAGGCAGGAGGATTGCTTGAGCTCAGGAGTTTGAGACCAGCCTGAACAAGAGTGAGACCTCATCTCTTCTAAAAATAGAAAAATTAGAAAACTAGCTGGGCGTCATTGTGTGTGCCTATAGTCCCAGCTACTCAGGAGGCTCAGGCAAGGGGATTGCTTGAGCCCAACAGTTTGAGGTTGCTGTCAGCTACGATGATGCCACTGCACTCTACCCAGGGTGACAGAGTGAGACTCTGTCTCAAAAAAAAAAAAAAGGAAACTGCCCTTTATGAAATTAATAAAGAACCACAAGGTAGGAAATGTAGTGGGGGAAAAAAAATATATATATATATATAAAACCAGCAATTGTTCCCTAGCTTGCTTTCCTGTAATTGCTTACTACTCAGGAATCACATAGTTCACGGTCACAAAGATTCTTAGCCTTCTTCATTGTTCCCATAGATAACATCCCCCTTCTGAAACCTAAGGCTAGTTTTTGAGATAGCTTCTAGGCCTTGCATTCTAGTAGAATGGCTGACCCACCCAGACCAGTGGCCCAATGGAACTGACTCATCTGGTCTTGCAACCGATCCCCCCCCAAGAATTGACTCAGCAAACAAGACAATTTCTACACTCCTATGGTTCCTCCCCAAACCCAGCCAATTAGCAGATGCAATTGTCTAGGCTTTTGCCTGCCAAAATATCTTTAAAAACCCTTTCTCCCAAATTCTCAGGAAGATGGATTTGAGAAATTTCTTCCATCTCCTCGAATGGCACCTGTGTTATTAAACTCTTTCTCTGCTGTAACACTTGCTGACTCAGTGTATTGGCTTTCTCTTGAGCAGCTGCAGTGAACCTGGTAAGGTAGTAATATGATCCCTAGGGAAAGATATGGATTCGAGGTGATCTATTTGGGGAGTCACTAGTGTTTATTAGTAGTCAATGAAGTCATGAGAGTGAATGTAATCATCTAAAGGAGTATATAACAGATAAACATATGTGTGTATTTATATTTATGTATGCAGGATAAACAGCAAATCATGATCTGGCTCCCTCTGGGTGAAAAGGAGATGGATGGAGGCAACTGGAAAAGGGGTACCAAACGTATATTTAACTGAGGAGGCAATATTTTAGTTCTTGAGTTGGATGATAGGTATATGGATATTCATTCTATTAAATATTATTCTTTATTTCAATTTAGGTGTTATTTTTGCATATTAGATTGTAAAAATCAGTCCCACTGGAAAAAGTAAATCCAAAAGGGAGCTAAGAGTGGACCCTGGAGTGGGTCAAAAGGAGCCAGCAAAGAAGAGTGGAAAACAACAATAACAACATAGAAGCAAGAGGTAAACTTGGAAAAAGGAGTAATGTGAAAGCCAAGTGTAGAGAAAGACAGCTAAGGAATTGATCTGCAGTGTCAGAGTCTGCAGAAAAGTTGGATAAGATGAATTTATGCAAGAGAAGTGAAAACATACGTCCATACGAAGACTTGTACGTGAATATTAATAGCAGCGTTATTCATAATAGCCAAAAGCCATCAACCCAAATATCTATCAGCATGGATAAACAAAAATGTGGCATGCCCATACAATGCATAAATACATACAATAAAAAGGAACTAAAAAAATAAAAATTAAAAAATTAAAAAAAGGAACTAACTACTGACACATGCTATAAGAATGAACCTCAAAAATACTATTCTCATTTATAAAAGAAGTCACACACAAAAGACCACATATTATATGAACCTATTTACATGATATGTCCTGAGGGGAGTTAAATCTATAAAAACAGAAAGTAGATTACTGGTTGCCTACAATTTGGGGTAGGAACAGAATAACTGCAAATGGGCACATGGGATATTTTTCTGGGTTGTTGGAAATATTCTAAAATTGGAATGTGGTGATGGTTGCACAGCTCTGTAAATTTATTAAAAATCATTGAATTGTAAACTTAAAATGGGTGAATTTTTATGGCATGTAAGTAATATACCAATAAAACTGTTTTTAAAAAGACACAAAATGAAAAGGCAAGCCACAGACTGGAAGAAAATATTTGCAAAATGTATAGCCAACAAATAACTCATATCTAGAATATATGAAGACCTCTGACAACTCCGTGATAAGAAAAACAACCCAAATTTTTTAAATGGGCAAAATATTTGAAGAGACACTTCACCCTAAAAAATATATATGTGGTAAATAAGCACAGGAAAAGATGCACAATACCATCAGTCATGAGAGAAATATAAATTAAAATCTCAATGAGATACACTACACACCCACTAGAATGGCAAAAATTAAAATTGACCATACTAAATGTTGGCAAAGATATGGAACTTTCATAGGCTGCTGGGGGGAATGTAAAATGGTATAAGCACTTTGGAAGACAGTTTGACAGTTTCTTAAAATGTTAAAGATATGCCTACTATATGGTGCAGCCATCCCACTCCTATGTATATGCCTAAGAGACATGAAAACATATCGAAACTCCCATTTATAAAATTAATAAAAGGCCCTAAGTTGGGAACTGTGTTAGGGGCCTGAACTCAGCAAAGGTATAGGCATAGTTAAAAAATATATATAGATTATATATATATAGAGAGAGAGCACTATAGATATAGATATATAGATATATAGATATAAAACCAGCCATTGTTCCCTAGTTTGCTTTCCTGTAATTACTTACTACTCAGGAGTCATATAACTGATGGCCATAAAGATTCTTAGCTTTCTGCATTGCTTGCATAGATAACATCACACTTGTGAAGCCTAAGGCTGGTCTTTGAGGTATCTTTCAGACCCTGCATTCCAGTGGACCAACTGACCCAACTAGACCGTGGCCCATACCATGGAACTGACTCAACTGGTCTTGCGGCCCTCTACCTAGGAACTGTCTCAGTGCCCAAAGATGATTTCTGCTTCTCAACCCTAAGAGTTCTTCCCCAGCCAATCAGCAGACCCAATTCCCTATCCCTTTGCTCACCAAACTATCTTTAAAAACCCTGACCAAGGCCAGGTGCAGTGGCTTACACCTGTATCCTAGCACTTTGGGAGGGCAAGGCAGGAGTATTGCTTGAGGGCAGGGGTTCAAGACCAGCCTGAGCAAGAGCAAGACTCTGTCTCTATAAAAAAAGAAGAAAAATTAGGTAGGCATGGTAGTGCACACATGTAGTCCCAGCTATTCCTCCATATAGTCCCAACTATTTGGGAGGCTGAAGCAGAAGGATCACTTGAACCCAGGAGTTTGAGGTTGCAGTGAGCTATGATGAAGTCACTGCACTCTAGCCCAGGCAACAGAACAAGACCTTGCCTCAAACAAACAACAACAACAACATAAAAAAAAAACCCTCACCCAAAAATTCTCACGGAGACAGGTTTGAGAAATTCCTCCCGTCTCCTTGCTTGGTGTCTGGCAATGTTAAACTCTTTCTCTCCTGTAACCGATGCTGTTCCAGTGTATTGCCTTCCTCTTGAGCAGCGGACAATGAACCTGATCTTAGCGGCAAGGCTTTCAGTCCTTCACAATTGAATATGATGTTAGCTGTAGGTTTTTCGTGCATGGCCTTTATGATATTGAGAAAGTTACCTGCTAGTCCCAGTTTATTGAATTTTTTAAATTATAAAAAGATATTAAATTTTTAAATTATATTTTTATAGCAGCAAAATATATATAAAATATACATTCAAAACAATGCAGTTGGATCCTTACCTAATGCCAAAAATTAACTTAAATTGGATCAAAAAATTTACTCAAATTGGACCAAAAATTAACTCAAAATGGATCAAAAACCTAAACGTAAGAGCTAAAATTATAAACCCTTAGAAGAAAACATGGAGGCAAAGCTTCATGACATTAGATTTGGCAATGATTTCTTGGCTATGACAGCAAAGGGACAGGCAATAAAATAACAAAATAGACAAGTTGGACTTTATCAAAACTTAAAACTTTTGTACATCAAAGGGCACTATCAACAATAAAAAGGCAACTCACAGAATGGGAGAAAATACAAATGACCCTTGAAAAATATGGGTTTGAACTGTGTGGGTATACTTATTCGTGGATTTTTTTCAACCAAACATGGATTAAAAATACAGTATTTGTGGGATGTGAAGCCTGCATATATGGAGGGCTGACTTTTTGCATATGCAGGTTCTGTAGGGCTGACTGTGGGACTTGAGTATGTACAGATTTTGGTATGCACAGGGGTCATGGAATCAATCCCCTGCATATACTGAGAGATAACTATATTTGCAAATCACATTCAACAACAAACTAACAATCCAATTCACATGAGATTTTTTTTCATTTGTTTATGTCTTCTTTGATTGCTTCAGCAATGTTTTGTAGTTTTCAGTATATAAGTCTTTCACCTCCTCCTTGGTTAAATTTGCTCCAAAGTATTTTATTCTTTTTGATGTTATTGTAAATGGAATTTTAAAAATTTCCTTTTAGGATTGGTTATTGTTAGTGTGTAAAAATGAAAATAACTTTTTGTGTGTTGATTTTGTATCCTACTACATTGCTGAATTTGTTTATTAGTTCTAACAGTTTTTGTGTATGTTGAATCCTTATGGTTTTCTACATATGAAACAATATAATTCATGAATAGAGATAATTTTACTTCTTTCTTTCCAATTTAGATGTTTTAAATTTCTTTTTCTTGCCTAATTGCTCTGACTACAACTTTCAATGCTATCCTGAGTAGAATTGGCAAAAACCGGTACTCTTGTCTTGCTCCTGATCTTAGTCAAAAAGCTTCCAGTTTTTCACCATTGACTATGTTAGCTGTGGGTTTTTCATATATGCTCTTTCTTATATGGAGGTAGTTTCCTTCTATTCTAGTTTTTTTTTGGTCATAAAAAGGTGTTGAATTGTGTCAAATGATTTTTCTGCATCAATTCAGATCATGTAGTTTTTTCTCCCTTCATTCTGAGAATATGGTGTATTACATTGATTGATTTTTATATGTCGAACTATCCTTGCATTCCAGGAATATATCCCACTTGATCACAGTGTATAATACCTTTAATATGCTGCTGAATTCAGTTTATTAGTATTTTCTTGAGGATTTTTCATCAATGGTCATAAGTGATATTAGTTGGTTGTTTTCTTGTAGTGTCTTTTTCAGGCTCTGGTATCAAGGCAATTCTGGCTTCACATAACAGAACAAGTCAGAAAGTGTTTCTTCCTCTTCAATTCTTTGAAAGAGCTTGGAAAGGACTGGCATTAGTTCTCCTTTAAATGTCTGGTAGAATTCACTGGTAAAGCTATCTGGTCAAGGGCATTTATTTGTTGGTTTCTTTATTATTGATTTAAACTCCTTACTAGTTATAGATATAACCATATTTTCTATTTCTTTGTGATTCAGTCTTGGTAGTTTTTGTGTTTTTAGGGATTTGCCATTTTATTTGGTTATTGAATTTGTTGGTGTATATGTATTCCTAGTAGTCTCTTATAATACTTTTCATTTCTATAAAGTCCATAGTAATGGTCCCATTTTCATTTCTGACTTTAGCTCTTTGATTCTTCTCCTTTTTTCTTAGTCATTCTAGCTAAAGATTTGTTAATTTTGCTGACCTTTTAAAAAAAATGACTTTTGGTTGTGATTTTCTCTATTCTCTTGTTTTCCTATTCTTTATTTCCTTTATCTCCACTCTAATCTTCATTTCCTGCCTTCTGCTAACTTGGATTTAATTTGCTCTTCTTTTTCTAGATCTTTTAAGGTGTATTATCAGGTGATTGATTTGAGATCTTTCTTTTTTTTCTTTGTAGAGATGGGATCTCACTATGTTGCCCAGACTGGTCTCATATTCCTGGCCTCAAGCAATCCTCCCACCTCAGCCTCCCAAGTGAGGGAAGCCATCGTACCTGGCCGTTTTCTTCTTTTCCAATGTAGATGCTTACAGATACAAATTTTCCTCTGAATACTGCTTTTACTGCATCCTATAAGTTTTGGTATGTCATGGTTCTGTTTTCATTCATCTCAAAGTATTTTCTAATTTCCCTTGTGATTTCATATTTGACCATTGGTTGTTTAAGAGTGTTTTTAATTTCTACATATTTATGTGCACTTTGAGTTTTCCTTCTGTTACTGATTTCTAGTTTCATTCCCTTGTGATTATAAAAGATACTTTGTATGATTTCAATCTTATAAAATTTATTAAGGCTTGTTCTGTGGCCTAACATACAGTATACTCTGAACAATGCTCCAGGTGTACTTGAGAAGAAGGTCTATTCTGCTGTTGAGTGGATGTTCTATATATGTCTGTCAGGTCTAATTGGATTATACTGTTGGTCAAGTGCTCTCTTTCTTATTGCTCTTGTCTCTGGTTGTTCTATTGCTGAAAATAGGGTAGTGACGTCTTCAACTATTATTGTGGAATTGTCTATTTTTTCCTTCAATTATGTCCTTTTTTGCTTCATGTTTTGGTGCTGTCTTGTTAGGGGCATATATGTTTTAAATTGTTATATTTTCTTGCAGTATATAATGTCCTTGTCCTCATAACCTTTTTTGACTTAAAACCTATTTTGTCTGATAATATGGCCACCCCAGGTCTCTTTGTATGAAATATATTTTTCTTTTTTTTTTTTTTTTTTGAGGCAGAGTCTCACTTTCTTGCCTGGGCTAGAGTGCCGTGGTGTCAGCCTAGCTCACAGCAACCTCAAACTCTTGGGCTCAAGCGATCCTCCTGCCTCAGCCTCCCAGATAGCTGAGACTATAGGCATGCGCCACTGTGCCCGGCTAATTTTTTCTATCTTTAGTTGTTTGGCTAATTTCTTTCTATTTATAGTAGAGACGGGGTCTCGCTCTTGCTCAGGCTGATCTCGAACTCTTGAGCTCAAGCAATCCTCCCGCCTTGGCCTCCCAGAGTGCTAGGATTACAGCCATGAGCCACCGTGCCCGGCCCTGAAATATACTTTTCCATTCTTTTATTTTCAATCTCTTTGTGTCTTTGTATTTAAAGTGAAACTCTTATAGACAAGTATATAGATACCTCATGTTTTCTTTTCTTTTAATACATTCTGCCAATATCTGCCTTTTATTTACTTATTTATTTTTTATCTAAATAAAAAAATTTTTGCTGTTTGAGCATCTGGGTGCAGATGGGTGGAGGCCGAAAAAGGTGTCCACCAACGTCTGCCTTTTAAATGGAGAGTTTAATCATTGACATTTAAAATAATTCCTGGTAAAGAAAGACTTTTGCCATTTTGCTAATTGTTTTCCATATGTCTCATATGTTTTTTTTTTTTTTTCCACATGTAAACATTTATAAGTCTCCAAAGCTCTGGGAGAATGTCACCTGAGAGAACACAAGCAGAGTTCAGGGAGGGCCCCCTTTCCAGGAAGGGGAGAAGATGCAGCACTGCTACTAGTCTCCGCGAGCACACTTCCTGTATCTAGGCCCCAGATGGGTGACCCCAGCTCAGGCTCTCATGCTCCAGAAGCTGGTATAGGTGGCAGTGGGGTTTCCTATGGAGATGACTCATCATTCATAACACAGCAACTGAACCTTCTGCTCCCATGAGGAGAATGTGTTTTAAACTTGGGAAGAGTCATAATTCTGGGATATTCCACATGTTGTCAGCTTTAACCTTCCACAGACACAGGGCTTCTCCTTTGTGAGGAGGGACCTCTCTGGAGAGTGGGTGTGTGAGGGGGTGCTTTCCCTAGCAGCTGAAATTTGGTGGGCACGCACCAGGGTTATGATTGAGACTGTGTCCTGCACATAAATAGCTGTGAGAACAGAACTGGGACTAAGACAACAAGGCAATATATTCTGCAGGAGGTGGTAACCAAAAGGCTTGGCTATACAAAAGGATTCTGGGCATAGCAATCTTAGTAGAGCCAGCAGGTGACTCTGGTTCTCATAAAACCTGCCCTTACTTGCCACTCACCACAACCCCAAATCTGAAGGGTCATCCCTTTTCTACCCAGGGTACCTCACCAGCAAGTAAATGCTACAGGACCTTAGAAGCCCGTGGTGCTAAGGATGAAGACTCTAGTTAGAGAATGTGCTCAGTCCTCCTGCTGGGGTTCTGGGAAGTAAGTGGGCCTGCTCAATACAGTCCCCAATCCCTGGGAGTGGCTGTGTGTGAGAGGTATGTGTGGGTGGCTGGGGCATGCTGACTCCCTCTGAGGATGGCAGGTCCCTCACACCTGTAGTGGCCATATGCATGGAGGGCAGCACGGCTGCACGTGTGAGAACTGAGCACCCCTGAGCAGCGTCCACAAGAACCCCTTCTCCATCCTATGCCAAACAGTCTTCCCCAGACAGAAAGTTTCAGGGTCCTGAGTCTTGATTCTTCTAAGGCTCAAAATGGGTTCTGTTTCCAGACTTGCTTGGCTTTGCTTGTTTTAAGAACTCTGGTTCAGTCCAATCCTTCACCCTCAGACAAACTGGGACAGGTTGGGGACTTTGATGTTGAGATCACCAATGTTAATGTTCCGAGGAATCTCAGGCAGGCCAATACTTTTCACAGCAGATACGGCCTGTGCAGGGGCTGCTGAAAGGCCACCCTCGGATTTCTCCAGCCTATTTTGAGCTTCAATCTGAGCCACGATTTCATTCATGTTTATTTCCAACACCATCCCACCCATCACCACCTCCTGGAGGATGTAGTGCACTTTATCCATATGGAAGATCAAATCCAATTCACACACATTTTCGAAACATTTATCCAGAGTCTCCACAAAAACCTGGATGAGGTCCAAGATCCCAAGTTTACTCTCTGACTTATCCATACAAAATACAAAGTAGAAGGTAGCATAGTGTTGCTAAATCAGTTTGTTTGTAGTCAGAGCCACCAATTAAACTTCCATCCTCCAAGAAGTTACGAATGTTGTCATCCCACTTGAGGACTAGATGGAAAGTCTCTCAAACAATCTGCTGTTGAATTTCTTCTGGGAAATGCTGGTAGAAGCAGACCAGCTGCCTCTTTCCACAATTGTTGAAAACCAGAATCGCCTGAATCATCTTTGCTGGCCACGTTTCGCTCAGCACTAGCTGCTCCCAGCGTCTCATAGGTTTTTGTTTCTGTCTTTTTAGATATAGGGTCTCACTTTGTTGCTCAGACTGGATTTGAACTTCTGAGCTCAAGTGATCCTTCTGCCTCAGCCTCTTAAGTAGCTGGGACTACAGGCATGTGCCACTGCACCTGGCTTCAGGTCTTTTTATACACGTTTTGAGATGCGGGTCTCATTATGTTGCCTAGCTTGGAGAGTGCAGTGGCTATTCACAGGTGTGATCACGGCACACTGTGGCCTTGAACTTCTGGCCTCAAGCAATACTCGTCTCGGCCTCCCAGGTAGGTGGGACTATATACACATGCCATTGTGCCTGGCTTTATATCCTTTTGTTACTCAATTCCTTTATTACTGCGTTTTTTTGTACTTCTTTTTTCATTTTTGCTTTTGTTTTTTGTAGCATGTCCTTCTTGATTTTCTTTCTTTTTCTGTATACTTTTAAATTATTTTCTCAGTGGTTACTTTTGGGATTACATTTAACATCTTAAACTTATAAAAACCTAGTTTGAATACCAATTTATTTAAAATAGTATACCAAACACTCTGCTCCTCTACATCTCTGTCCCTCCTATATTGTTATTGTCACAAATGACATTTTTTTTTAATTCGAGTTATTAGGACTCAGCTAAGATTACATCTTAGTACATTGTGTGCCCATTAACATAGATTTATAATTAATGTTTGATGCACGTGCCTTTTGAAACATACAGAAAAAAAAAAAAGATGAGATACAAACCAGAAGTATAATGTTGGCTTTTATATTTACCTATATATCTACCTTTACCAGTGTCCTTTATTTCTGCACGTGGCTTCATGTTACTATCTAGTGTACTTCATTTTCAGCCTGAAGAACTCCTTTTAGCATTTCTTACAGGGCAGGTCTACTAGTAACAGACTCCTTTAGCTTTTATTTACCTGGAAATGTCTTAACTTCTTCATTCTTGAAGAGTAGTTTTGCTAGATATAGAATTCCTGGTTGACAGTTTTTTTCCCCCTCAGCATTTTAAAAATGGCATCCTACTGCCTTCTTTCATGGTTTTTGATGAGAAATCTGCTCACAATCTTATTTTAGAATTCCTTGTATGTAACGCGTTGCTTCTTTTTTGCAGCTTTCAAGATTTTCTTTTTCTTTGGCTTTTGAAAGTTTGATTATAATGTGTCTCCATGTGAGTCTCTGAGTTTGCCCTACTTGGAGTTCATTGAGCTTCTTGGATTTGTAGCTTTGTCCCATTTTCTTTATCATTTGTTCAACTTCTCTTCTACACACACACACTCCCCCACCTCTCCCTCTCTCTCTCTCACCCCTCCTACACACATTTTCCTGAAGAATTTGAGAGTAATTTGCAAGTATCATGCTTCTTCATTAAAAACTTACATCAAACCATTAACATAGGCCAGTTGTCATGGCTCAACATATAAGTTAAAGAGAAAGGAATTAAACTGACCCTCTCCTTTTATTTTTTTACTTGACTCCATAGAGGAAATTATTTTTTTCTTATTTTTGCAAGATGTAAGACTTTAGGAAACCATCAACAGTTAGGGATCTATAATAAACTCATGCGATGTGGCCATAAATAATGTCTTCCAGTGATTGAGATCACTGGAAAGATCCCTATGTAACATAAGATATATTGACTTTATAGTATTTAAGTGTTATCTTTACATTATAGAATTTAAGTTACAGAATATAAAGGAGAAAAGTAAAACTCATCCAAGGACTTTGTATCCTCTTCCAAGGAAAGGGTTAGTGTGTTTTATTAATAGATTGTACACAGGATAGTTGTATCATGTTAGGTGAAAGTATGACTTTCTTATTTTCTTTATTTGGAGATTTAGTACGGTTTTAGGAGGTGTATGTATATGGGTGCAAAGTTGATGAGAGTTTGACTTGTTATAGTTAATTGTATGTGTTAACTTGGCTGGGCCACAGTGCCTAGATATTTGGTCAAACATTATTCTGGATGTTTCTCTAGTGGTGTGTTTGGATGAGATTTACGTTTAGATTGGTGGACTGTGAGTAAAGCAGATTGCCCTCCATAGTGTGGGTGGGCCTCATCCAATTAGTTGAAGGCCTGAATAGAACAAAAGACTGATACCCCTCCTAGGAAGAGGGAATTCTGACACAGACAGACTTCAATACATCTTATGTTACATAAGAGGATAAAAGAGAAAAGAAAACAAAGATATTTGATACACACACACCCCATATAGAAAATAAGAAAAAAAAATACTCATGACAATTACAGTCCTCGTTTCTGTAACTGGTCATGTGGTCACAGCTAGTATTTCTAACTGCCTTCTACTACTATCCAGTCCAGTTCCCTTTGCCCTCAGCAAGCACCTCAGCTGGTCACGGTTCTTTACCTGATGGGGTGACCCAAACCTTCATTCCTGAAGGGTCTGGGCCATTAGTAGTCCTGCCTGGATGTTGCTGTAGTTTTCCATTGATCTTAATCACAGTGCACGGCAACAACGAGATATCCAGTATCAAATACAGGATTTTTGCTAAAAGAGTAGATTTTAGGTGCTCTTGCCACCTTTGAGATAGGGTCTTGCTCTGTCAAACAGGCTGGAGTTCAGTGGCGTGATCATAGCTGACTGCGTCCTTGAACTCCTGGGCTCGAGCAAAGCGATCCTCCTGCCTCAGCCTCATGAGTAGCTGGGACTACAAGTGCATGCCACCACACCCAGCTATTTTTAAAATTTTTTGTAGAAAGAGAGGTCTCGCTGTGTTGCCCAGGCTGGTCTTCATCCAACTCCTGGCCTCAAGTGATCCTCCTATATTGGCCTCCCAAAGTGCTGGGATTACAGGTGTGAGCCACCACGCCTGGCCTCTATATGTCATTTTTTACTTTGAATAGGTCAGATCTAAAGGCACATGGGCTGGCATGTGGGTGGAGCAGGAGCACTTAAGTTCGGCTTCCTCTCTTGGGACACCAGACACAGTCCCCTCTGGTGTCCACTTTGGGAGGCTCTGGGTTTCAGCTGGCCTCTGATGCACATGGGTACCTACCTGCAGCTTGCTATGGTTTCTCTCAGTCAGCCACAACCACAGCTGGAATTTCTGTTGGTCTCTCAGAGTCTTGCATATGGAGGATCTTCTAAAGCCAAAATGTTTGAAAATCATGGCCTGCCCCACTGTGTAGGCGAAGTCCCCAGGTTTACCTTGGCTGCTCCAGGCTGCTGTGAACGGACATCCCTGAAGGGGTTCTTTCAAATGGCACCTCTAGACCTTGAAGCTATTGATCATATTGCAACTGTCACACCTACAAGAGTCATTGGCCTCAGCCAATACAGCATCATGGAGATGCAGAAACAAGGGAGAGGCTGCCCAGGTTTGTGCCTCCTTGTGACGCTACCAAGGTGTTCAAATGTGTCTTGGTGTAAGGCCAAGATAGGAGAAAAGATATACAGGGTTTTCAGATATTAGAATGCTGGGTCCTTCACTAGGGACCAGGCAAACCCATTTCCCAAAAAGATAGACTTACCAAGTAAGGAAACTGACTCATGAACGAATGGTCAGTACTGCTTGTAAACCCCAGAAATCCTGGGGTACAGATGAGCATCTGGAAAGCACTCCACTCTAGAAACATCGCTTTCTTGTCCATTACCTGTGCGTACCTTTGTTGGACAATCTGGGAATTCCACCTCTGGATCTTAATTCATAAATTCTGGTTGTCCCAGGGGTGCTGTTGCTAGAAAGGGGTCAGAAGTGCCATCCCAATAGAGTTCTCTAGCTGAAGGCGCAGCCCCTGGAAGTGGTGGGATATTCCTGCAGGGACTGTGGAGATTTCTCATTGTTCTGCCTCTCTGGACCAGTGGGAGTTTCCAGAGAGCTGCCTTTCAAGAATTTACTTTGGCAATTGGGTGAAATATCCCCTGAATATGTCTAGAGGCCATTACATTTTGCCTTGACTCCTGGGAATGCCAAGTGAATAATGCTACCCTCGTTTCAGCTAATAGTGATGTGGTCAGCTCACCAGGGAAGTTCATATTTTTGTTAAGAAGCTCTTGGTGAACTTGGTTTCTAGGCAAAATATTTCGATTCGCCCTGGGTTGAAGGAGGATAAAGCTAGCTTGTCTGCTCAGTGGGGTCCTGCAGACATCCTCTGCTGCTGTGGAGGTAGAGACAGAGCTTACAGGATCTCAGGTGGACACAGATCCTGCTGGATCCTCTGCTGCTGCTGCTGCTGTAGAGAGGGGCTGAGAATGTTCTCCAAATCCTGGCAGGCCAGATGTGAAAGCTGACTAGGAAAGCCAGGGACATCAATGCAAAAGCACCTACCTGCCTGAGAATAAGGAGGCAGCCCTGGGCACTGTGCCACTGCCACAGCTGGCTCCCAGGTGCCAAATAAGGCATGGCTAGGAGTAGCCAACCAGCTTTTAAATGCCAAAGACAGGACAGTGGGAGAGGTGGAGCTGACATGGTGACAGTAGGCACAGTAAACACCCACAACAGGTGCACATGCAGATGGGCCCTTGGGGCAGAGTCAGCTGAGGTACAGTTGGTGATCACGGTGTTATGCTGACAGATCAATACTGAAGGCATTTACAGAGGTAGGTTGATATAAATTCTAGGGACTTAAATCTACTCAGGATACCATCCTGCCCCCTTTACAAAAATTCTAAATAAGATTTCAGCTGGACTCTACTTGTAAGTTTCTTTCAATGAGGTCAAGCTCCTGGTTTTGTGGTACTTTGGGGTTATATATCTTGATTTTAGTAATAACTGAGAAAAGTATGGATAACTTCACTCCAAAGTTCTGCTAGGACTGGGCCATCAGGGTCTATAATACATTAGGAGAATCCTCTAGAAGTCATGGTTTGTTGAAGGTAGAATTAGGTTAATACCAAAGTCAGAGAAGGCTAGAAAAGGTACATCATAATCTGATTACCAGCCCCTGTTATGGAGTATTTCTGGATGGTTCAAAGTCTTTCTCACAGTTGGCTGGATTTTCTCCAGGTGCACAATAGTCCTGTTTCCACTTGGTGTCAAGTGGCTGTAGAAAGTGGACTCCCAGGATCTCCAAATCATTTCACTCCTCAGGAAGAACAAGTGTGCGCCGGAAGAAGTCTTTAGCAGTCCAGGAATTGAGCTGCTCTGTTCCTAAGGCTGCTCTTATCATTAGTTTCTGTGTGTGGTATGGAGAGGGGGTACATTTTGGAGAAGTAAAATTTGGCCATTGGATCTACTAGATAACCCAGATCTATGAATTTTATAGTAATACTGTCAGTCTTCCCTTGTATTAATATTTAGATTTTAGAAGCAGGTCTTCATCTGAGGAAGAAATGAGGTATCTAAGTTCATAGCTAATAAGATCATTGTAGAGATGACTGGAGAAGAAAAAAACAGCACATAATTACCCTTGCTCAGAATCAGGATTACCTTCAGTGGTGTCCTGTTCATGCTTTATTCAGAAGTTATGTCAGAAATAAAGTTTAAAATTCTGTTTAAAAGTTAGAGAAATTAAGCTTAAGTACATGACAGAAAAACAAAATGGTAAGGAATAAAAGGATAGAAAGTTAAAGGTACGTAAATAAAAGCTAAAGGAACATGCTATAAGTTTAGCAAATCAAAACTAAAAGTAAGTAAAGCCAGCTAAGAGATCAGCTACAAGGATGCAGAAGGGACATTTGGCAGTGTAGTGAGTCCAAGGGCCATGAGCCCTAAGCCAGGCACATGGTGTCCCCAGAGCTAAACTAAAGAGCCTCCTATTCCATTATTCTTCTAAGACCAGGGGTCCCTGGAGGAGGGCCATGGCCTGGGCACATCCCGCACATGGTAAGCCTGCCTAGCATGTCTGTGCAGTTAGACCTTCAGGGATGTGGGAGTCTGATTAACTCGGCTGTCCCAGATGATCCTGCCACACCCAGTTTCCAGCCAGGGAGCCATCACTCACCTGCTATTACCACTCATCGCTCCACGAGCAGGGCCCTTCTCCACCTAGTGGACATGTGTCCCTCACTCAGGAGGGCAGTAAATTGGGGACCCCATCTATCTCCTTAACATTCAGGGGTTACTTAAGGCCTACATGTCTAAGGAAGTCTTTCTAATATCCTTCCTAGAATATCAGCTTTTCAAATCTTCACAGGAGAGCCAAGTGTGGTGGCTCACACCTGTAATCCCAGCTACTTCGGGAGGCCAAAGAGGGAGGATTGCTTGAGGCCAGGAGTTTGTGACCAGCCTGGGCAACATAGTGTGAGAACCTGTCTTTTAAAAAAAAATAGATAAAATAAAAAATTAAAAAATCTTCACAGGTTAGGCAGGTGAAGCTCTGAGCCTCAGAGGTGGGATACTGAGCTGCTGAGAGGAAGAGAGGACTCTGCTGTTGAATGTCCCTGAGGACTTCAGAAAGGGGCTCAGGGCTTGAATCTTGGCTCTGCCACTTACCAGCTCTGTGCTCTTAGGGAAATGACACCTCTATGAGCTTTCGTTTTCAATTTGTGAGGTATTATCAGTATACTATTACTATGTGTGACTATGTGCTCAGTAATTAGGTCAGGGAATACATTTGGTACAGATGGTGCAGTGTTTTTGTTTAAAAGCTAGAATAATCAGAGATCTAAGGAAGGAACTGGAGGGTGTTGTAGCTACCCAGCACTTCAGAACTCACCTTTCTGGGTTAATCCATGAAGTGACTCCAAATGGCATCTTGACGATTATGCTCACAAGCCGGGAAGGTATCAAACTCTGCTTTCAGAGGAAGGGCAACTTACATCCATTTTCCTCAAGGAAAGATCTTAACCACTGAGGCTCACTAAGCTTAGAGATACTTATCTCCCCTTTGAAAAGGGCGATATGACAGCAGGAATTTCTTTCAGAACTACCTGATATAGTTTTGAGCCACACAAGTGACTGTGCAATTGTGATCTCTTCTTCCCCTAGAGACTCTTGACAGAAGAGTTCAGAAGGACAGAGCTGTTTGCGTAGGCTGGGGTGGGCACACTCCTACCTGAAACAAAGCCACGGCTAGAGCAATTCCAGAAGGGCCTTCATGGGGCCCACCTCCCTTTCACTTCAAGTCAGGGCAGAAGTTCAGTTGCTGGTCTCAGGGAGGAGTCTGTTTTACTTAGTATGACATCCACAAACATACCACATTTTAAGCAGAAATCAAGATATATTTGGGGGCAAAGTGGGGGGCAGAGAAGGGATGAGAGCAAGTCTCTAAGAAAGAAAGGCACAGCACCCAGGTTCTAGTTCTTGACTTTAATGCCTTCCAAGGGTACTGAGGCTTCACACACCAAAGTGCTCACAGACAGGTACATGAACCACACAGTAAGTCTTATACTGCGTGCAGAAACCCAACACAGTACAGAAGGAAGATAGACAATGGACCCACGTGACCTCCCACACTCTGGAGGTGACTGCCTGTTCCTACACCCAATCTTCGTTTCCACCTCCCTCAACCCCTTGCCAACCCACCCTTCCCCATTTAATATATACACATATATGTGCTTTGTCCAGAATTCCAAAAAGTGCCTCTCCCACCCGAGTTCCCAACAGCTTCAGATGAAGAAAGCCTCTCTCTTTTAAGGACCATGAGACAGGCACCTCCTTCATGCAAGAGCCCCAGCAAAACAGTACCAAGAAAGCTTAATCGCTTGTATTAGAATCAAATAAGGACCGAAGGTATGCAGGACAATATTTGAAATTCTTACTGGGATCAAAATGCTCAGTGTGAGTGGTGTTTGTTGTTGCTGTCTGTCTTAATTTCTTCAGGATCCAGCCTAGACCTAGATGACACACAGATGTCCACCCCACTCCGTGTCTTGCAAATATCTATATCCTAGTCCTCCAGTGGGCAACTCAGAATAGGAAGATTCTATCACTTATCAACCTGAGGCACAAGGCTCAGACAGCTCCAAGAATACCCTAAGCCCCAGGAAAAAAGAATAGAAACTTCCAGAGTAAAGTTGTCTGCTTTCTGCATGGTATGCCTGGTGAATAAGGCAGAGGTAGAATAAGGGGGGTGACAGTTCCTTTCTTCTATTTAGAGCACTACCAAAAGAATTCCTCCCCCTGGGATGGGATGTGTTTCAGTGTAGTTTTATCTCGGTCTTGTTTGTTACTATTAGATTATTTATTTTTATTGAATTTGTTATGGCTAGCATTGCACCATACGGTCCTATCTCCTAAAACTTTCACCTTCCCAAACAGTGAGCAGGGTGCCAGGGAAAAAGGTCAAACAAAAGGCTTGCCAAAGGCAAGCACTTTGGTTTGACTCATTGATAACTACTGGCCTGTCTCAATGCAAAATAAATCTAGTCCCTTGTCAACATGAGAGGCATTTATTGACGCACAAGAATTCTATGAAAATATACTTTCTTTTTTTTTTTTTTTTTTGAGACAGAGTCTCACTGTGTTGCCCGGGCTAGAGTGCCGTGGCGTCAGCCTAGCTCACAGCAACCTCAAACTCCTGGGCTCAAGCGATCCTCATGCCTCAGCCTCCCGAGTATCTGGGACTACAGGCATGCGCCACCACGCCCGGCTAATTTTTTTCTATGTATTTTTAGTTGTCCAATTAATTTCTTTCTAATTTTAGTAGAGACAGGGTCTCGCTCTTGCTCAGGCTGGTCTCTAACTCCTGAGCTCAAACAATCTGCCCGCCTCGGCCTCCCAGAGAGCTAGGATTACAGGCGTGAGCCACCGCGCCCAGCCTATACTTTCTTTTGATCAGGGAAAAGCTTTCATCCTTTGGAGTCTTCCTTCCATACCCAACCCTTCTTGTGCTTTGGGCCTTAGAGTTGGAAAGGGATCAAACTGGGAGAAGCCACTTCTGCAGGGATGACCCCTTCACTTAGAGGCCATTACCACAAACCACCACATCCAATTACACTTTTTAACCTGGCCTTGGCTTCTCATCAGTGAATGGCCAAACTGGGCCACTGAATGCTTTAATTCCATTTAGAAAGAGGTCTAAGCTGGCTTCCCAGTGTCCTCTGCCTGCTCTACTGGCCCAGAGCCTTGTCTCCCACAGTGGCACAAACATACCACTGTGAGGACAACACAGGGGGACAGAGAAACAGGGGTGTCTCCAGCAAAAGGCACAGGGACAGTGTCACTACCCAGCATCCCAGTAACCTTCAGGACCTGTTTTTGAGCAGACTCGTGTTTGAGCAAACGAGTTTCTCCCTGTCTTAAGGGTATGGACTCTAAACAACCAAGCACTGTGATGTCTGTGGCAGGGGTGGGAAGGAGAAGGGGCCAAGGCCAGGTCACTGAAAGCACTGGGCTTAATGATCTGCTCTCTACGCACACGCACTTCCTCCTCAGTGGTTTGCCTCACTGTCAAAAGACAAACACGTTATTAGGCAGTAGGCAACGCTGATCAGAGCAACCTAAATGACAGGTTTTTCTGTTAGAATAAAGCAAGAGCCATGTTGAGCTAAGCTCCAAGCAGGGTCAACAGCTCCCTAAAAGAGACCATCTATTTGTATATGAGGACAGAGAAAGCACATATCTTAGAATATGAACAACTGTCCTTTCCTCTTAGACATCAGTCTCCAACTCTGTTCTACCCATAAAAGTGCAACATGAGTGCCAAACCACGTCCTGAAATCTGTTTCCACACAGGGGCTAGGGGGTCACTACCCTGCAGCCCACAGAGGAATTCAGCCACAGTCCCAGGGCCTGGCCTTCTCTTCGTCAGATGAACACAGATGTTTTCAGCAACCTCCTTGCCCCTACCTCACCTAGCGGGTCCTATAGGTCTGAGACCAATGGGGCTGTCCTCATAGATTCTCTCTTTCTCTCCCCCCCCTTTTTTTTTTTTTTAACTAGATGGGGTCTCACTATGTTGCCTAGGCTGGAGTGCAGTGGCTATTCACAGGCACAGTTCTTGCACACTATAGCCTCAAACTCCTGGGCTCAAGTGATCTTCTTGCCTCAGCCTCCCGAGTAGGTAGGACTACAGGCAAGTGACACCATATCCAGCTCTCACCAATTCTTTACATATCGAAAAATCTCCCTTGAAGAATACCCAGGAGCAGTCCAACAATCATAATTATAGAGAGACACCCTTAATGTAGCACAGAAATGTAACATTCTGATCAGTGGTACTGTATAGCTCTCCTTTAGGAGGTGCATGTCCATACCCTGACTACTTGGCCCAGGATGCAGACAGACCAAGAAGGAAATGCAGTGCTAACAGATCCTTGTGGATCTTTTTCTCTTTCTGAAATGTGGGGAGTATAACATAATGGAGGTTTTCTGTGATCTTCCTACAGCTCCTAGGATAGCTGTGCCTCTCACCCAGCCCCTCCTTTACTTTCCCAGGATAGACACTCTCTTAGAAGGAGAATGTTAGCCGGATAAAGCAACAGGTTTAAAAAGGGGGACCCCTTCCACAGAGGTTCACCACAGATTGGATTCTAACACATCAAATAGCAGCCAAGGAGGTATTCTGAGCCTCTAAAAAGGATATTACATTTCAAAGGTAACAGAAGATCGAGGCATCTTGCCCGCCTGACTTAGGGAATTTTCAAAAGGAGCCTTTGAAATTTGCATTCCAGCCCTGTGAGAAGATACCCTGCAGGCAAGGAAGGTTGGTGGAAGGTAGGAGAAGCTGTGGCCCTAAGGCAGGGCTGTAAACATTGTGGTTTTCTAAGGCCAACCTGGTACATGGCTTCAGCAACTACGGTTAAATCTCCAAAAGGTGGTGAAGAACATGTTCCAGGAGGAAAAGACGTCTTTCCACATCCTAAGAATGTGGGGGACTATCCTTGGAGGAGGAGGGGTGTATGGGGAGAGAACTCTTTCTTCTTCAGCCAGAGGCTGTGGGGTGGCTACTCGGGAGAATCCCCCATCATATGCTGTGTTCATACCAATACGTTGCACACAAGGAAAGGGTGCTTGAACAGGGCTAAGTGATTATGCCTCCAACAGTTTGGTAATGTGGTTCTAAAATGGGCAGAAACTCTCTTGTAAGGTCAAGAAGGTGACAAAACTCTGGACTTCCTGGGCAAGCTCTAGCTAGACCCCATCAGCCTCAAGTAAAAATTGCCATGCCTCAAGGAAAGGCCAAGTGAGCACAGGCCCTGAGCCTGACCCTGAGGTGCAGCTGGGAGACTGGAGCTGCACCTCCGTCCCGTCGGAGCTGTGCCTCAGGACTCCGTCCTCACCTCAGCAGGCTCTGGGGCAGTCAGCAGCCCCTCCAGGGATCTTACTCCCAGAGCCACCAAGGGGGCGGGACACCCTCCCTGACAGGCCTCTGTTGCCTACCAGGGCTACTCACCACCATGTGATCTTGAACTCATAGATGGGGCGCTTGCAGTAGTAGTGGTTGATGAGGTGCTTGTCACACACCCCGATGCACTGGTGGTCCACGGTGAGGCCCTGGGCTGAGAGGTCCGTGACCAGGCAGTGCAGCAGGTCATAAACATCAGCCACGGCCTCCCAGGGCCCGAAAGACACATCCACTTCACAGTGGTGCTCAAAGAGCTGCCCGTCACTCTCGCTCCGCTCGAAGCGCAGGGAGTTAAGGAGTGGACACTCGTAGGGGGTGATGGGCATCTCCTCCTTGAAGACACAGACCTTGAGCTTGGCAAAGCGGGCCTTCCGCTGTACTGCACGCAGCCGGGCAATCTCCACAATCCGCTCCAAATGGTCTAGGATGGGTGAACACAGCACCCATCACTGGGGTGGAGGGGTGGCACAGGGCAGTGGGAGGGTGCACAGAGAGTCCTAGTGACAGCAGGATGCAGAAGGGAAGAGACAGATTTCCTGGGGAAGGACTCAGTGGGCCTATGAAGGGCACGAACTTAAACAGTGGTCATGGTTGTCCAGAGCAAAAAGAAACCAATGGGATGATGTCCCTTTGAAATGAGATTTGCTGACTGTCGTAGGCAAGGTGAGCCCACCTTGACCTGAATCTTCCCAATGTGACTAGGCAGGGAGGACATTTTCTCCTTTCTTGACTACTTGGATTATCCCTGGACCCACTTGTTCTGGTGGTAGACCTAGACATGACAGATGCCTTGCAATCCTCTTCCCTCATACCCCGACCATCCCCGGCAATTGACACCTCACCTTTGTAATAGGGCATGAGTCCCAGAAACGCCTGGCGCACCTTCTCACCCTTCAGCGGCTGCATGTTCTCCAGCTGCTCCAGGAGGGGCCCGATGGCATAGTACTGGGCCTCTTTGTATACAGCCCGTACACGCTCCCAGGGAGGCAGGTCCCCTGAGCGTAGGAAATTCAGCACGTCTCTGAGCAGGAAGGAAAGAGTGCAGGTGAGAAGGAGTTAATGGACCTGCCTCGTGCCACACAGTGGTTAGACAGAATCTGGAACCAGACTGCCAGCTGTGTAACCATGGGTAGGTTAACCCAGTGCCTCAGCTTTCTCATCTGTAAAATGGGAGAAAATAATAAGTCTACCTTATAACGTTATGAGAGAGTTAAGTGCTTAGGAAATTCCTGGCACAGAGTAAGCCCTCAATAAGTGTCGCTAGTTGCTATTATCAGTATGATTATTATTACTAATATAATATTAGATATAATATTAGGTATCATATTATTAATAGGTATTACAGGTATAATGGAAAGATATAACATCTAGCCCTTTTACATATACAGAGTTTTAAACTGAGGTACAATATTCAATAAATGTACAAATCTTAATTGTATAGTTCAATTATTTTTTTAAGTGTGAATATCCTCACCCATCCACCCCCTGGATCAAGTTATAGAACATCTCCTTAAGGTTTCGTAGGGCCCCTTCCCAGTCAATCTCTAGAGAAGCAACCACTCTAACTTTTCCTTCTATTAATAAAATTAGTTTTGCCTTTTCTTGAAATTCATATAAATGGAATTGTACAATATGTTCTCTTTTGTACCTGGCTTCTTTCTTGCAACATAATGCTTTTGAGATTTATTCACCATGTTGTGTGTAACATAGTTTATTTCCTTGTATTATTAGTTTCTTTTTATTATTGATTATGTAAGTAGTATACCACTGTATGAATATACTATAATTAATTTACCCATTCTCCTATTGATGGACATTTGGGTTGTTTCCAGTTTTTGGCTGTTAAGAGTAGCTGCAATGAACATTCCCGTATAAAACCTTTTGGGGGCCAGGTACAGTAGCTCATACCTATAATCCTAGCACTTTGGGAGGCCAAGGCAGGAGAATTGCTTGAGGCCAGGAATTTGAGACCAGGCTGGGCAACATAGCAAGACCTTGTCTCTACAGAAGAATTAAAAGTTAGCTGGGCATGGTGGTGCACACCTGTAGTCCTACCCACTTGGGAGGCTGAGGCAGGAGGATCGCTTGAGCCCAGGGCCCAGAGTTCAAGGTTCACTTGATCACTCCATGGCACTCCAGCCTGGGTGACAGAGCGAGACCCTATTCTAACAAAAAAACCAAAAAAACCTTTTGTGGACGCAAGCACCAATTTCACTTGGGTAAGCGTTAGGACTAGAATTGCTCAGTCACAGGATGAATTCATGTTTAACAAAGTGGTTGTAGCATTTCTACATTCTCATCGGTAATGTAGAAGAGTTCTAGCTGTTCCTCATCCTTGCCACCGATATTATTCTATAGCTATATGAAAAAGATTAAATGCCTAACCACAATGTCTGAACAAGTTGGTTCTAGGACTGAATAAAATTACATATTGCATTTTCTTAAAATAAAAATTCAGTCTTTTTAATTCGCTTTTCAGATTCTTTACTGCTAAGAGTAATCAGACCCATCACTGGTAGCAGTTGAAGGGAGTAAACCCTAAGATCAGGCTGTTACTGAGGTAACAACAGTTTAGCCTGTGACCATAATATGACACCAGCGAACACTAAGAATATTAATCTGTGTCAGCCACTATTTGTGTGTTATCCCATTTAATCTTTTCAACGACATTATATGGCATGTGCTATCTTATCTCCATTTTATAAATGGGGCCCAGAGAGGTTAGAAACACCCTTGCTCAAGCAGCCACAGCTGCCAGAGGCTCAGATCCAGACATGGCTGACTCTAAGCCCACACCCACAATGGTCCAGGCTTCAGCAGAAGCGTTCAGACCAGTGTGGTACACTGATCACGATGGGGACTGTTCCAGGTGGAGGCCCAAGCAGCCTCCATGGTGGGTGCTGGGCGTACCTGACCTGTACCAGCAGACAAATGCACCCCATCAACTGCCCTGAACCCGTATTTTATGAGTCGTTCAACAACTTCATCTGCTGCTACTGAATCATAGGCAACTGGAGTCCAGCAGTCTGAGTATGAATGCCACCATATCCTGCTTTCTGCCATGCCCTTGCCTGCTCTGTCACTCTCCTGCTATTCCACGTGGGCATAGGCACATTAGCCTTCAGTCAAACCCTGTTCCCTCTCTCTACAGCTCCTCTTAAAATTAGTACTCTAGGATCGTCAGCAAACCTTGGCGAGCTCTAAAAATCAAAACCCTGGGGTAAGGCCCAGCTAAGAGAGCTGTGGGAGCTGCCAGCTGGGGCCAGCACTTTCCTCCCCCAAACAGCCTGCAAACAAGAATCTTTTTATAGTTCTGCAGAGCGATGTGACACTTTGTTTTCTCAGCATTGGAGGCAGCTGACAGCCCACTGGGGAAACCCAGATGCTTCACAGCAAATTATTTGACCTGAGGCTCCTTTCTGAGGATAAAAATGACCTTTTCCCACAATGTGGGCAATCCTACTTGGAGGCCAGCACAGAGATATAGTGGTTTAGAGTTTCTGCCTCCCTGGCCATTTGATTCAAGGTCAAGGACCATGTAAGTTCTCTAGTTATCTCCAAAGTTAGACTGAAGGAGCAAAGAGTTCTAGCGACACACACTGAAAAGGACCTGGCCAGGGGTCACACTAAGGCTCTTTATTTAATCCTCATTGACAGGCCTGTGAGGCAGCTATAATTATTTCTCATTTTATAAATAAGGAAACTGAGACATAAAGTTTTAAAATCATTTATGCATAAGAGTGTCAGAAGTCCTTTCTTGGGAAAGGTTATTATTATCATTATTTTTAGAGATGGGGTCTCACTATGTTGCCCAGGCTGGAGCGTGGTGGCTACTCACAGGTACCATCATAGCACACTGCAGCCTTGAAACCTGGGCTCAAGCGATCCTTCTGCCTCAGCTTCCAGAGTAACTGGGACGATGAGCACGGTCCACCATGCCCAGCTGCTTTTTTTTTTTTTTTTTTTTTTGTGATTGTGTTTTCCCATGTTTTAGTGTTAAAATGACAGGAACAACAGTAGGATTTTTTTAAAAAGAGACTTTTCTTGGCAAAATTAAAGGATGGCAACCCTGTGTCAGCCCTTCCCTAACCTTTGTTGTCGTCGTTGTTTTATACTACTGAAAGAATTTGGGGACCACTGCTACACCACATGCTTCCTCCCCAAGGCAATGTTGAGCCCCAGAATCTAGATCTGAAAGTATTCTCTGAGAAGTTGTTTTAGACTCCTCCTGCCTCTAGGTGGGATCACACATATTCCTCTCCACACAGATGATAACTTCCTGATCTTAAATTGCCTAGGATAGCTGGATGCAGTGGTATGCATCTAGCTATTTCGGAGGCTGAGGCAGGAGGATTGCTTGAGCCCAGAAGTTCAAGGCTGCAGTGAGCTATGATCACATCTGTGAATAGCCACTGCATTCCAGCCTGAGCAACATAGTGAGACCTTATCTCTAAAAAATATCAAAAATGAAAAAAAACCTAAAAATAAATAAATGAATAATAATAAAAATTTAAAAATTGCCTAGGATAGAAGCAGTTTCCTCATACCCAGCCAGTGTGGGTAACTTGGAATTTCTCTGGTGTCCTTGTCTCCTTTGGCAAAGAAACTAAGCATTTTGATCCAATTCAATAAGCAAATTTATTAAATTCCATCAATATGTTCTCTCTTCTTCTAGGTACCTTGGAAGATGCCCAAGTCCCATATCCAAGCCCAGGCTACTCACTTGCTAGGACTACAAAGTTGATTATAGAGCGAGAGACGTACCCAAAATGTGTACCATCTCGGTCAATGAAGTACCGGCCCTCGGAGTCCGTGGGGATGTAATGGCGCCCGCTGAACATGGCCGCCAGCATGGTATCTTCATAGCGCCGCAAGGTAGACAGGCGTGTAGTGAAGTGAGCCCCTCCAATGTTAAGGGGGACAACCTCGGGAAACTGGAAAGGAATCATGGGGCTCTCAGGCAGGCAGAGGGGAATGAGAGGCGGGGCTGCTCCGTCTTCAGTCTTCTCCAGTCTGATTAGTGCCAACCATTTGCTCAGTCACCCAAGTCCAGGGGACCCTCTGAACACATTATCTTCTCTCTCCTTCCTCTTCCCATACTCATCAATTGCCAAGTCCTACCCATTCTTCCCCTGATAGCTCTTAAGTCAGGTCTCTTCACCCCAACCCTGCTATCTCTGCTCTAGAGCTCAAGCCTTCATCATCGTCCTTCCACTTCCTGAATTTACCCTTTGTGTCCTTACTCATGCTGTCTTCTTTGCCCAAATGCACTTACCATTCTCCCTCTGCTGATAAAACAAAGCAATTGCCCCATATGGTGGTGCAGGTTGTTTACTGTATAAGGGCTCCTGGATGAGAGTAATCTACTAACCCAGCTACGTACCCTTTTTCTAATTTACACTGAGGCACCATATAGGTTAGCAACATCCATTCATTCAACTTCCTCTCCTCTGTGAGCTCTCTTGTCCCTCACCTGCCCCCAAGATAGAGTTAACGACATACTCCTCCACTGTGCCTTCACAGTATGCCACGCTTTCCTCTATTAGAGCACCTAGCACAATACACTGGCAATTATCGGCCTCTGTCAACACACTCCACTAGGCCCCAAGCCTCCCTAGGGCAGGGAAAGCATCTTGCTCGCCAATCAGAGCTCAGTAGATGCGTGTTGAAGGCTTCCAGGCAACCAGTCCTCTCTTACTTCATCTGTGGAGTGAGATTAGTCTCCAGTCCAGCTAAGGTTTTGGAGGCAAGGGCTGGGCAAAGAACAGGAAAATGATGGTACAGATGTACCCTAAGACGCTCGGGGTTTCCCCTAAAATGCTCAGGCTTTTTTTTTTTTTTAAATGTATTTCAGTGCTTGTGGTTTCTATCAAACTGCATCTGAAAGAAATGAGGTCAGGTTTAGTTCTCTCTAATTTTCCCACAAACTTCCTTCAGATCAACTAAAATTTTATCCCAGTGCATGTTTTTCAATATTACATCTCTCTCACTCCAGTAGAAGTCTATGTATATTTACCTAGACAGTCCCTTTTCCTAGCTTTCAAATCCTTTGTGAAATAAAGTAGGGTACAAATACATTAATGAAAACTTACCCAGGGCCTTCTGCATTGTGAGATCACAGTAAAGACTCAAAATGCATTGAATGAATGAGTGAAATAGGTGTTTACAGTTCTGTGTAGGAAAGTACTGTTACTCTTCTGCACCTAGAACATGTATAAATGCCTTCTGCTCATTCTATCGGTCCTTAGAAACCATTCTATGTGTATATACCAAGGACTCAAATATTGTTTTGGAATAATAATACTGTATATTTCTGGATCTCTTTAAACCTTTTCCAAAGATATTCATACCAATTCAAGTGTTTGCTCCATATTAGAGATTAGAAGATTGAAGGAGAGAGGACAAAAGTCATCAAAAACCCAGAGTTTTAGAGCTCACACGGAGCAATATAATTGGTGGTGGAGCTGGCCCTGGAGCCCTAGCCTGCAGTCTCTCAAACTACACCATTTCTGCAATAACAGTACACAAAAAACAGCACTGCTGGGTTTCTTTTTTTCAATTGCACAGAATACTTCTAGAATTTTGCTCATTTTCACAAGTTTCCCAGGATATTGGGGCATAGATAGGGCTTACAACCCTGACACAACACTATCTGCCCAAGAGCCTCACCCAGCCCAGCTCCCCTGGGCCACTGTCCACTGTCCCAGGACTCCACACACCACATGCTCCAGGATCCAGCACTACCTTAGCGAGGCTCCCTCTTCAGCGTCCAGCAAGGCCCCACCTTCCCTCCTCTTTTCCCTTCTCTTGAGGATCATTTCAGGTATTAAACATGATAGTATCACACGCATTAAGTAAGAGCAGTGGAAGCCACAGTGCATCACAGCACAGCAGCTAGTGAGCGGAAGCCACGAGGCTGTCAGGTGAGCATGGACACATTTGTTACTTGGCCAGCTCCTTATCTGCAGATGGCTCCTGGTCCCATTCCCTGGGCAGCTGGGTATGAACAACCACCAAGGCCTCCTCTTGGATTCTCTAGAAGACACCATCACCTCTTGGGGCTCCAGGGTCCCCCTCCCATGGCCTGCCCTCCCTCCTCTAGTTGGTAAAGGTGGGACGTAGGGAAGGGAGCAAATCAACCTTGCAGGCAGTGGGTGCTGCAAGGAGGGGTTGGGGGGCCAAGTGTCTCCAGGGTCAGGGAAGACACACCTGGTGCATTTTACACATTTTACAGAGGCGCGGGCGGGGGAGCACAGCTCCTCGGGCGCCGCCCTCAGCTCGACCCCGGACCTGGCCCAGCGCTGCTCCCCTCCCAAGGTCAGCTCTGCTCCGCACCCTCCCCACGCCCCCCTCCGTCCGTCCAGGTACCTCCTGGGGCAGCAGGGGCAGCGCGTGCCCCGCTTGCGTGGCCGTCGGGGTGGCCGGCTCCAGAAAGTCGTCTTCGGCGTCGGAGCTGGACATGGCACCGTCCGGGCGACGGCTGTCTGGCTCCCGCCCCGTGACTACCACCATCCCTCTGGCTCTGGGCAGTGGGCGCGGCTTCGGGCAGGCGGGCGGCGGCGTCGTGCCGGGCACTACCGCCGAGCAGCGGCTGGCATGACGCGGCCGGCCGCGGGGGAGGAGCCGAGAGCCGGAGCGCGGGCCGCGGGAGGGCTGTAGCTTCCTCAGCACCTACCCGCTCGCGGACCACCGCGCCGACCGCCGGGCCCCGGGCCTGACCCGGTCGCCTCCCGCTATTGGCTAAGCCCCCCAGCTCCGCCCTGATTGGCAGGACGTTCTTCCAGTCGCAAAGCAGGCAGCGCGTTCGGCCGGCGTCCCAGTGGCCATTGGGAACCGGGCCTGCTGGTCTGCCCTGCTCTGATTGGCCCTCTGGCCAGCGGGCGCGTCCCCTCCAACGCCGAACCCCGCCTGGGTAGTCAGCGCGGGGGTGCGCCGCCGCCGCCTGCTCAAAGCGGGCCTCCGCGGTGGCTCTGACTATCGCTCCCGCGGCTGCGTGGGCGTCTTGTGACTGAGACGAGGGCTCACGTCTTGCTTGTTCCTCTGTCTCCAGGGCTGCTGGTCCTGTGTCTCCTCCAGGGAGGGCCCGGGCAGCCTTTCCTGGAGGATGTGGCTGGGAGGAGGACCGAGGCCGCAGGGAGGGAGGCAGCGCTGCGACCGCTGTTGGCCCTCCTCAGGCCGGAAGGCACATCGGCTTTGCCGTCCTTCCCCACTGACTCAAGCAGGAATCCGAAAAACAAAACTCAGAATAGGAGCAGCTGAGTTCAGTTACTAATGACAGAGACTCCCCACCGTGACTGTCTGCCATCGGGCACCGGGACACACAGGCTGGGACCTGCCCTTCCCGAGGGAGCGCGGACTGGGTGCGGAGCCGGGACTGACCCCACTGTCTGCGTCGTGCGGGCGCCCGGGTCAGCTCTGGGACTCCCAGGGATCAAGGCTTTTAGCCCTTTCAAACCATTTTCACACCCAGTTCCTCATCTGATTCTGACATTGTTGTGATAGAAAAGGAAACTGAGGCCTGGGAGATCAGAGATGAACTAGTGGCCTCAGGAGTCTCCTAGGTCAGTGTTTCTCCACTTCTAGTTGCATCCAGTCCACTGGAGGGGGCCTTGTTAAAACACGGAGTCCAGTTGCACCTCCAGAGAACCTGATTCGATCAGTCTGGGGCGAAGCCCTTTGCGATTCGCATTCCTGACGAACTGCAGGGCAATTCTGATGCTGCAGGTGCACGAAGCACACTCTGAGGAGCACTGCGGCAAAGAAGGCCCCCTGAAGGCCTCCTCTTATCTACCTTTCTCAAAAACACCTGTAACAAACTTTCTTGTTTCCATCCTGATGACAATTAGGATGTTTCAGCTGTAAAAGAAACCACAACCAAAGTGGTTTACATAATGAGGGAATTGTATTATGTTACATAACAAGAAGTCTGAGCAGACCCAGGGTTGGTTCATTTAGTAACTCAACAAAGAGTTCCTTGGACCAGCTGGCCCCTCCACCCCTAGAAAACCACAGAGCTAAGAGACAGTTTTTCCAACATCCTAAGGCAAGGCTGTGTAAAGAAAATGGGAAGGAAGTCCCAGAGGCTCAGGAGGTAGGAGGAGGGGGAAAGTCCACATGCGATCAGTTTTATGTTATTGAATAATGTTAGAGTTTTTATCTTCCATTTCTGGTGAGAATTTATTTCCTTTAGGAATGTATGTAGTTTCCCATTTGGTTTTGTTTACACACCGTGGGGAGATCCAAGGTCAGCAGCTTGCTGAGTGAGTAGGAAGGGGTTGGACATGGCCTTCCAGCAAGGCAGGGCTGTTTGCTGGCAGCAACTATCCCCAGCCCTCAGTGGAAGGACTGCCAGGCCAGCTCTCTGGAAGGCTGCAGGGACGGGCCAGGGAACCTTCCAGGAGGGATGGGTGGTACTTGCCCACGCAGAGGTGGGGGTTTCTCTAAAAATGGGCAGTATGGCTCTGGGATTTAATGCTCCTCCAAGAACCACATGAATAGTCCTGCAAGCATCATGCCCTGAGATAAGTAAACCGGGTTATGTTGTTTTCTGCCACACCTCCCCAAGCAGAACTTTTGAGTACTGGCAGATCTTCAAAGTGCTGATTCAGTTCTGGAATTTCCTCTCCTGATTTTAATTTATTGAATAAATATTTTATTAATA
>NW_012139414.1:6778954-6781954 GCF_000956105.1 Propithecus coquereli
GTCTCGAACTCCTGAGCTCAAACAATCCGCCCACCTCAGCCTCCCAGAGAGCTAGGATTACAGGCATGAGCCACCGCGCCCGGCCTGATATTTATTTTTGACTTTATTTTATTTATTTTTTTGAGATGAGGTCTCGCTTATTCATCCAGTACTTTGTGTTCTGGGTTCCACAGGTGACCTAACCTTCACCAAACAGAGCACTGTGCTGGGGATCTGGAGGGCAAATCCTGTGCGAATGAACACTGAATTAGTGACCATGATTTTTGCCCTTTCTGCTGGCAAGCTTGGCTGTGAAATTGTTAAAACTGTTCTTTTTTTGTCTGTAGCAGAGGTCCCAGTGTTGGTCTCCAGCTTCCTGGCTGTCAAAAGGCAGGGTGGAGGCATTCATTCTGCTATTCCATTCATCTCTGTAGTATTTCCAAGATCTAGTACAATGCCTGGCCCATAATAGGAACTCAATAAATGAATATGTGAAAGGACTTGTGCTATGATCAAGTTCAAGTAATTACTACTCTCCACAGATTTTTTTCTCATCCGTTTTGTTGGTATTAGTTGTATATAGAGGCACGAATTGCTGTCATTAATGTTGTAGAGGTAGGGAATTCCAGGATGCCATCATGCTGGGTGGTTGGGAAGGGGCTTCCCCCAAATTGTGAGAGGTCCAGGAGGTCTTATCCAAAGCAGAGGGCTCTTTGGTTTGGGGAGACACTGCTCACCATGGATATCTTCACTGTGCAAGATGACATGGGCCCTGAGGTGTCTCATCCCAAGCTCTTCATACTGTTGGGGCTCAGAAAATAGTACCCCAGAATAAGAGCCTAAGAAGCAGCCTTAGAAGCAAAAGTTTTTCTCTGACTTTCTCCTGTCCTCATGCCTCTCAGCCCCATTCTTCCCTGGGGCTAGCCACAGAAATTAGAATCCCTCTTCTCCAAGGCTAGTTATAAAAACCAGAACCCCTTTTCCTGAAAGCCATCCATAAAACCGAAAATGATTCTGCATAAAACCTGGCCATAAGGAAGTTATCTGACCTGCCCTATTTGACTGTAGGTCAAAAGACCACCATTCCAGAGAGGGTCCTGCCCCACACCCAGAAGGAAGAAATGCATGCTCAGAGAGGCCAACCTGGGTTTCCCCATGCAGTCTGTTAGCATTAGATCATACCCTTTTTGTCCAAACATATTTCTACAAGGCGGTCCATACTTTGTTGAACCTAAGTAGAAAAATGGACAATTTCCCTTGTATCTTTGAGTCTCCATTCTGAAGGTTCTCATATATACACGTTAAATAAAATGTATGTGCCTTTTCTCCTACTCATCAATCTGCCTAATGTCAGTGATTTTTCAGCAAACGTTTAGGGGGCCAAGAGCCTTGGTCCCTACAACATGTAGACTTTTGATGTTTTATATTTTCATTTATTATTTAACCAAAAATTAACAAATATGAAATATAGATGCAAAAATAACTCACATCCAGAATTCCATGAAAATAGTGTTTTATTAATTTAGTTTGAGGGTCCATAGTTGTCCTACCTAATATTGCATATTATTTTTTCATCCCTAATTTCTCTTGTTCCAGCCACCTCTGGAAGCATTATGGCCACATCCCACTGGTGGGTGAATAAGTATACTGGAGCCACTTCCCCGATTCTCCCTCCCACCCCATGCCCAGTTTATGTGGTATTTCCACTGGTCTGTCAGTTCAGGTTTAAGCACTTCACAGCTTAAATATCTATTACCTGAATATGACTCCATCAAATGGAAAAAGAATTTAGCTGGAAATATAATCCCCTGCATGCTGATAAAATCCACCTCATCTCCTAATGTCCTCATCTTTTGGGGCTTCTCCACTATTCCACAGCCTTTCTCCTCCCAGGGACCCTCACCCCTTAGGAACTATGTTGGATTGGAGGTTGGGATAGGCCTGCTTCTGTCAGAGGCAGTAAAAGGGCAAAACAACTTGCCGTTTAATGGTGTCTAGCTCTGGAGTTCTGACCTTTATTTGGAACTGCCAGCTGAAAGTTCTTTTGGTTGGCTAGAAACATTAAGATACAGTGAAAACATTAAAACATTCCAAGGCAATATAGGGTTAAAATAATCTATAAGATCAGGGGTCTGCAAACTTTTTCTGCAAAGGGCAAAACAGTAAATATTTTCAGCTTAGCAGGCCAGATGGTCTCTGTCTCAACTACTTAGCTCTGCCATTGTTGAGGGAAGCAGCCATAGACAAGACATAAATGAACGGAAGGGCCAGGTTCGGCTCACTGGCTGTAGTTTGCCAACCCTTGCACAAGAGAAAGAAAGAAACCCTACACGCTGTGATTTTTTCCAATGTGCTCCATCTAAAGGTCCTAATAGCTGATACCCTGCTTCATTTCTGATTCAAGTTTCAGTTATTCGTTTGTGAAGAATAATCAATAGCCAAGACCTAAGATTATTATTAATAATTTTTCATCAATTTTATTAATAACAACAATAATGGAAACGAAAATAGGAACAGAAGCATCTACCTTCTTTTAGTTTTAATTTTCATTTAAATATTTTAGACATATAAAAAATTATAGATAATAACACATGAAAACTCATGTACTGTACTCACCTCCCGGCTCATGAAACACAATATTACAAACACAATCGGCACATTACTTTCTAATCTCTTTCCCCTCCCTCCTAAATGTGATATGTATCATTCCATGCATGGCATGCATGTTTTCTTTTTATTTGGGATTTAAACAAAAAAGTACAAAATCATATAGCTACAGTTTGAAGAATAATTATAAAGGAGATACCCAGATAACTTCCCAACCCAGATAACTACCCAATCAAGAAATAGAACACCGCCAGCTTCCATACACTCAATGGGCTCCTCCCTGATGAAGATGATTCTATTCTCTCAGAGGTTACCACTATTGTCACTTTTGTGACAACCATTTCCTTGTTTTCCAAGTTTAACCACCTGAATATCTGTCTCTAAGCAATGTAGTTTGATATTTATTTATTTATT
>NW_012139414.1:6782004-6784514 GCF_000956105.1 Propithecus coquereli
GGTCTTGCTCTTGCTCAGGCTGGTCTCGAACTCCTGAGCTCAAATGATCTGCCTGCCTCAGCCTCCCAGAGTGCTAGGATTACAGGCGTGGGCCACCGCACCCGGACTAGAATAGTATTTTATTATGTGGATGTACCATACTTGATTTAGCCAATACCCTCTATTATTAGGTTGTTTCAATTTTTTTTGTTCTTATAAACTCGTTGCAATGGACATCTCTGTAGAGAAAGTTTTCAACACATTTGTGATATTATATATTTCCTTATTTCTTTCAATTTTAAAGCTTTTTCATAATTTAGCAGTCATTCCAGGTTTGGCCAACAGAGGGCATGTTAAACTTTCCTTCTCAGGACGAGGCCATGAGGCCGTTTCTACTGTAGGTAATAAAAAGCGGTTTCATTGTGAAAACTATTCAATTTTGGATCTTTAGTAATCAACAAACTCCAAAGGGAGCATAGAAGTCATTTATTTTTCTAACACTATACCCCAATACTCAAATAATAAATTGCTTTGTTAGCACTTAAACCCAAAAGGAATAAAAATGACCTCTTTGCTCAACTTAGAATAATTGACAGGAGTACTCTATTTTATGAAAAGACACGGTCTCTGTAGAAGACTATGGCGATTAGTGACAAAGTAGCAGGAAAGGCAACTCAATCCTGAAAACAGTGACTTTGCCAGAGAAAAGCCCAGACAGCCCCAGAATTTGTAGCTCCCTAAAAACATGGTTTGGAGTAACACTGAATGGAGTCTTGCCTACACCATTTTTTACCGATTACCTACCAGCCAGTTTTTGGTAGGAAATACTATAAGTTTTGTAAGATTGAGCTTGAAGAAAGGGTTTTTACATTTATTTTTCTTGATTTTCACCAAGATCAAAATGTCCTGAGGGCCGCAATCTGCCTACACTTTTTGGCACATACAATTACGCTTACCAAATTACTAAGTACAGGGGAGGTACTTAAGAGTTGTCACCTAACACTAATGATGAGTTTCTATTCTTGTACAAAGATGATTATTGAGAGGTCGAGTAGAGTAGTAGTTAAGGGCACAGGCTCTGGAGCTAGGCTGCCTGCATTTGTCTCCAGACCCCATCACTGACTGCTGTGCAATCTTGGGCAAAGGACTTTACTTCTCTGAGCCAATGTTTCATCATCTTATAAAATGTCGGTAGTAATCATACCTACCTCAGGGGTAATTACTAAAAACATTAGCAGGCCGTATGGTCTGTCTCAACAACTTAACTCTGCCATTGTTGAGGAAAGCAGCCAGGTGAGCCAGGTTCGGCTCACTGGCTGTAGTTTGCCAACCCTTGCATAAGAAACAGAAATCCTACACATTGTGATTTTTTCAAATGTGTTCCATCTAAACATCCTAAAAGAATTATTAATAAATGAGTTCAATGTGCGAAGTGGTTAGCACAGCGCTGGGACCATGAGAAGCTCTTGATAAATGTTACTAGAATGATTTTGCACAACTGATGCCTTCTCCAAGCTTCTCCCATGGGCACTGAGGACACCAGCCTCTGCCTGGCTTCTCAGCTGACGTGGCCGTGGCTGTGTTGGGTCCAAGAAGCTCTCTGACGGTCACAGGCCACACCTCTACCCTGGCCCCTTGCCCGGTTACCTCTTCTGGAATTTTACTCCAGCCATCTTTCATTTGTTCAACAGGAGTTCCACTTGATTCCATTAAATCATCACCTCTCATAAACACAAAGTCATCTTCATAAAAAGCTGATGGTGGTCTAATGTGTCATAGGGAACAGAAATGCTTTTCTTCACATTTCTGTGCTCAAGAAAAACGTGCTCAGGACAGAGAGAGACAGGGCTTTGTGAAAGAAGGGACAGCAACAGGGATGGAGGGGCCACAGCACTTGCCTCTGCAGACCGGCTGTCCATCGAATGCTGTCCTGAGTCAGCCTTTCTGGCAGTGGTTCTCTGCCCACTTCCTGTTCTAGTACATTCCTGCCCCTAACAGTGGATTCTCCAGGGGTGGGCAGGTATGGGGAATAAAAATCATACATTTCTTCAGAGGCAAGTATTGGGATCTGGGTGGGTTATAGTTCAAACATGTTGTTCCCTCCTGTTCTGATAGGCTCTAGAGGGGTATGTGACCTCTTCCCCACAAAGCTGGTGACATAAGCTAACACAGGAAACAAGCAAAAAAAATTATGTTATGCTGAAGCTGATTTAATTGCTATTCGGATGTTACAGCAGTTAATTAAGACTTCACGAGGAAATGGGACTTAGGAGAGCTGAACTCTTACCGCAGTTGGGACTCTCCAGGCCGCAGACTGGGTGCCTGGGCTTCTGGCAGAAGCAAAAGTGAAGAGAAGGAAAGAATTTTGGCAGCAGAATAGCTTGGACGTTTAGATGTGATTTATTAGGCATTGAAGAATCAAAAAAGGTTTTTGAGCAAAGAAGTGACTTAAAACATAGTGCTGTACACAGGATTGATCTGGCAGCAGTATTTATTTTAAATGGAAGGAGACAGGGCCAGGGGAGTGGAGT
>NW_012139414.1:6784789-6790227 GCF_000956105.1 Propithecus coquereli
TCAAGTGATCCTCCTGCCTCAGCCATCCAAGTAGCTGGGACTACAGGAGCACCTGGCTAATTTTTAAATTTTTTGTAGAGGAGGGGTCTTGCTATGTTGCTCACGCAGGTCTCAAACTCCTGGGTTCAAGTGATCCTCCCACCTTGGCCTCCCAAAAGTGCTGGGATTAGAGGCGTGAGCCACTGTGCCCGGTCTTGTGTTAAAAGATTTGACTTGACATGGCTGAGCCTGTTTCTTCATCTGTCAAATGGTCTGTATGCCAGAAGGTTCCTAGGAAGATTAATCATTCACCGAGTATTTTACTTGGTTCCTAGAAAGTGCCAGATACTTTGCTAGGTGCCAAGGATACAAAAATGGAAAAGAAAAAAACATAGTCTCGGTCCTCCAGGAACTTACTGTCTAGTGTAGGAGACAGACAATGAAAAAGCAACAAACAGATTAAAAACTGCAAAGTGTGATAAGTACCGTGAAGAAGGTAGGCAGGAGCGGGATCCACCTTTCAGTTCAAGAGGCCAGGGAAAATCTCCCTGAGAAGTGGAACTTACTGAGTCCAGAGAATTGAGGAGCTTGTCAGGCAGAGCAGAGGGAGGAACATTCCAGGGAGAGGAATAAGACATGTAGAGGCAGAAAAATCTTGATGTGTTCTAGAAATAGAGAAGCCTAGAGCACAAGGGGTGAGGTGGGGACAGAAAGGCCTGTGATGGGAGGGAGGGACAGTGGCGCTGGATCCCGGCAGGAGTAGGCCCTCTAAACCGGGTGGTATGCTGCCGAAAAGTTCCAAGTGGGGAGGGTCACGCCCAGATGTGTATTTTAAAACTATTATTCTGCTGTGTGCTGAACAGACTTGAGGGTGCAAGAGTAGGAACGGGATACTGGTTGGCAGGTTATCTGCCGCAACAGCCTAGGTGACAGATGGTGATGTCTTAGATTAGGGTGGGAGCAGGGGAGCTGGAGGGAAGTGGACGGATTCAAGAAATACTTTGAAGGTAGAATTAAAGATCTTGGATGTGGGTGGAAAGAAGGAGAAAAAGGATTAAATCAAGTGTCACTCTTAGGTTTCTGGCTTGAGTGACAGGGTAGAAAACATTGCAATTACTGATACGGATATGACCTATATGTATAGGTACAAATTTGGGGGCAGAGATGAAATAACATGTTAACCTCCCTGAATCTCATGAAACAAAGGAAAAAAAAAAAAACAAGAGAGAGATAGAAAAAAAGAAATAACATGTTAAATACCTTTTTCAGTGCCCAGCATATAAAATACACTCAAGAAATGGGAATTATTACTATTACCTGGCCATTCCATGTTCCGTAACAATGGATTCTAGGAAACTGCAAACGGTAACCTTTTTGTCCTTGAATACGGTATACGAAAGCATGAAACAGAACAGGATTCTGAAAATGGATGGCAACAGGTTCTCTCTGAAATAAATTACAGAAAATATCACTAAAAAATTATGACACCTAGAGGGGAATATCTAAAATACAGCCAACTGAAGAAATTTTGGTTTATGAGAATACCATCTGATAAGGTCTTGCGCTTCTCTGAAACCACATTAACGAAAACATGTAATTACCAGAATGCTTCACATTGAAAGCTTTTATTTTGAAAAATAAAATACAAAAGTCATTAAGTTGTAAATGTATAACGGTAATTTCCCAACTTCTCAGAAACAATACAATGAATTATTTAAATAATGAAGATATTTAATATTATCCACATCAATACATTTAAACAGGCACGCGTGTTCTACAAAACATTAGAACATGTACAGACAACCTATTCCAAAATGAAACGGCCCAATTTTGCTTACAGAATCCCATTTTTAAACTCTCTCCTTGAAAACAAAGTTTGCAATCTGGTAAAAAACGATGAAGACAGGAGCAGTGTTAACAGAAAGCATGTGTCCCTTCTGGGCTCCTTCTCATGGGGCTTTGCATGTTATCAGGGTCAAGAGATCTTCACTCAGGAAGCAGATCACTCCAGGAAGCCCAAGTGTGTGCAGACACCTCTAGCTCTCAGCGGGGGAGACTAGCAAATGAAGAGATGTGGCCACAGTACAGATGTTCCACTGAGCTCAGCAAGGGACAGCCAGTTCTAGAAATTTCCCTTCCATGGAAAAGGCAGCAGTCTTTCCTAGGGCAAACAGACAATATGATTACAGATGTGGAGTCCCAGTCCGCTCTCCCTGTGCCATCACCACCTCCTTCCCGGCTGGGGAGGAGGCTCCTGCGGGGCAGGGGGACGGCGATCACTGAGAACAGCTACCGTGGAGGACTGCTCGAGATGGGATGCTTTTAGATGCCTGCAAGTCACTGCTATGTTCAAAACAAGCAGATGGCAGCCAGTGCAAAGGCCACGACTGCCCATTTCTAAACGACTGCAACTGTCATCTACAACTGCAGCTACTGTGGGGGCACTGGCAGGGGCATCAAACGTCCAGGGGCCAACATACTGATTCCTCATCATTTGAAAAAATGGACCCTAAGGTTCCTCAAAGGAATCTTTAGAGAACACAGTGACTGTTATTCAAATGCCAAAGGGACCCAAAAGATAAGAAGAAAGACTAGTATCTGTCTAAGATGCTTTGCTGTCTTCCCAGCTTGTCCTGAGTCCTCTCACCAGATGTGGGCACCCACAAGCGTCAACAAGCAAACAGGGACGAAATGCTGCTGAAGGCAGCACGATGGCTGGGGTCGCCTGACAGCGCACTGTCTCCTATAGATGGCCAGTCAGTGAGTCCACGTGCGTGTGTGTGTGTGTGTGTGTGTGTCTGTGTCTGTTTGGCGGGGAGTAAGATAACCTATAAATTTTGAAAGCATTTTGGATAAACAAAATTATCCAAGGCCTGATCTGATAACTGCTGTTAAACACGCATAACCACAGAGCACAAGTCTAACATTCTGCATTTGCTCCTTAGCAAAAAGGCAACCTTAATCCTGAAACCTATCAATATTATTAGCTCGCTGCCATCCACGATGATGACATGACACAGCAGTGTTCACGGGCTTCTTATGTCTGTAATCCACTGACACATGGCAAGTCATAAAAATCTCTTATTCAAATTATTCAACTTCAGCTTTCTCATGACTACAATAGTAGTTATACCACCTGCTGGCCAGTGGTTTGAGAACTGAATGAAATCATGTATCTATAAAAGTAATCATGTGTTATATATTATGTCATATATATAAATATAAAATGCTTGGTATTTTATGCCTGATGTGGAGCATGCACTGAATACATTATTATATAAAGGAAAAATAAAAACAAAAATCAGCAAGCAAAACTATGAGAAAAAAATCAATATCAGATTTTTAGAAAAACTATTCAAGTTCTAAATGATCAAAGGCATCATTATATCATTCAGAGCAAAACAGACTCTTAAGAAAGTTTTAGAGTGGGCTATGAGTTCTGAGCCACTATGTCAGGAGATCTGGATTTAGAAGCCAGCTTTGCCACTTAATGAGCTGCCATCCCTGGACGTGTACCTGATGATGTACACGTTCACAGATATTATATAAGGAGGCTTAAAAGGCATGGCTGGCCTCGTTCACACTGTAAGCCTTAGCTACAATGAGACAATGTAGGTTACAAACTAAGACATAATACATTAAAATGATCAAGGGCAAACTTGAAAACCAACCAACAACAAAAAAAGTGCAAAAACATTTGCAAGTCCAGCACACAGCGAAAGCAGCATGGGGGTAAGGTGTCTGGGGGCAGGGGGTATGGTGGAAGAAACCCTGGCCCATGTCAGGAGATGGTGTTCATTAGCTCTGGGTTTTCCCTACCTCTGACTTTAATAACCTGCTCTCCCTAGGATCAGTTTCCTTATTAGCAAATAGGCAGTGGGGCTTGATGGTCTCTAGATCCTTTTCAGCTAAAATAGTTTATAATTTTAAATTCCTCCTCATAATGAAAATAACTAACACTATTTGTGAGCTTATTATGTGCCAGGCTCTGTGTAGACATTATTATGATTACCACCACTCTCTTATTAATATGATCCTTGTTTTACAGATGAAGAAACTAAGGCACAGAGAGGTTAAATAATTTGCTCAATGCCACACAGTAAGTGATAGAGCCAGGATTGCAACCCAGGCAGCCTGACTCCAGACCTCTGTTCTCCACCCTGGCCACACTGCCTCCTGTGAGAGCCCAAGTGGGAAACCCAAAGACCCAGCAATGTCCCCCAGCTCTCACCTCATGTATGAAAGAGGTTCCTTGTTCTGCTACTCCATTTGCTCAGTCTGTTGAAGGAAGCAAAAGATGTCTTAAAGTCCTTGAAGTTGGTCAGCATGAGAAGTGACTGCTCCCACTGAAACATCAAACTTTTGAATGAACTCAGTCTGCTTCTGTTGTATAATAAAGAATTTGGCCTTTCCTCCTGGTTCCTGAGAAGAGACTCTAATTCCTTGGAAATTCCCAAGCAACAGGAATGTCTTCATTATTTACGAGTCCCCTGGATCACAGCTGAGTTTATGGTAAGAGATGAGCTGACTCAGGGTAGGGGCTGGTCACCACAAAGACCATCCACGGATTAGAGGGTTGGGGCTTCCAGCCAGGGGAGGGGAGGTTGGCTGGACACTGAGTTCCATTACACAACAGATGATGTATTCAGTCATGCCTACGTAAATAAACTTCAATAAAAACTCTGGGTGTGGAAGTTCAGAGGAGCTTCTGGTGGTGAACACACAGATGTGCCAAGAGGGTGATGTGCCCTGATTCCATGGGGAAAGGGAGCAGAAGTTCTATATTCAGGACCCTCCCAGACCTAGCCCTATGTGTCTCTTCATTTGACAGGTCCTGATTTGCAGCCTTTATAATAAAACTGTGATGGTAAGTGTCGCCTTTCCTGACTTGTGTGAGCCATCTAGCTAATTACTTAACCTGAGGGTTCTATGGGCTTCAGTTTTCTCATTCATTGGAAGTTAAACCAAAGTCCTCTACAGGCCCTTTTCTAAATATGTGTGTGTGGGAGTGAGAGAGAGGTCCATTAAATGAAATTAACCATAGTGAGGGGCTCTGAAGTGTCTTTTTCTATTGATTTGTAAGAATTCTCTATATTCTATATATGAGCCCTTTGTTTCAAACATTTTCTCCTACTTAACACTTTTTAATCTCTTTATGATGATTTTTAATAAGTAAACATTCTCAAACTTTTTTTCTTTCTTTCTTTTTTTTTTTTTGAGACAGGGTCCTGCTTGGTTACCCAGGCTGGAGTGCAGTGGCATCATCACAGCTCACTGCAGCATCAAACTCCTCGGCTCAAGTGCTCCTCCTGCCTCAGCTTCAAAGTAGCTAGGACTACGAGTGAGGGCCACTGCACTCAGCTAACTTAAAAAAAATTTTTTTTGTAGAGATGGGGTCTTACTATGTTGCCTGGGCTGATCTCAAACTCCGGCCTCAGTGATCCTCTGCCTTGGCCTCA
>NW_012139414.1:6793247-6796171 GCF_000956105.1 Propithecus coquereli
AAAAAAAAAAAAAAAAAAGAAGTTTCTCCTTTTACTGGTCCATTTGTAAATGCAGCTGCATTACTTCGGAGACTCAGAGAATGAGTGTACTTTTTTCCTGTCTATTTTTCTGCAATGTCTAAAACCTGGTCTATTTTTAACCTGCTAAGGCCCACAGCATGTACCTTGGCTGCTTTACTGACCCAGTTCAAGTTTGGTCTGCCCCAGTTCCTCTTCCATTGTCAGTGGGTTAGGTTCCTAGGCAACTTTTCTTATCTTCCTCACATCCTCTCAGACACTGAATCTCCTCTCTTTTAGCTGGCTTCTTTTTTTATTTATTTTTGAGACAGAGTCTCACTCTGTCACCCAGGCTAGAGTGCAGTGGTGTCATCAGAGCTGACTGCAACCTCAAACTCCTGGGCTTAAGTGATCCTCCTGCCTCAGCCTCCAGAGTAGCTGGGACTACAGGCATATGCCACCATGCCCGGCTAACTTTTCTATTTTTAGTAGAGATGGGGTCTTGCTCTTGCTCAGGCCGATCTCGAACTCCTGAGCTCAAGCGATCCTCCCGCCTCGGGCTCACACAGTGCTAGGATTACAGACGTGAGCCACCATGCCCAGCATTTAGCTGGCTTCTTCTGCTAGCATTTAGGTAGAAGGTTCAACTCAAGCCCAGGCAGTCAGGTAGTCAGTGGCAGTGTGAGGCTAAGGCCCCAGCCCAGCACCCTTCCATTATACCATGCTCCTTGCATCTTACATTCCTGTTAGCAAATCTAATGGTTGAATCTTCCCTTCTCTTTTTGGTTATAAAAACCAGTAAGGCACAATGGAAAATTTAAGTGGAAACATTAAATACTATAAATGCCTTCTAGGTACTGACAGTTCCAGATAGGTAAGGCTTATATGAAGGAAAAAAAATCCTAAGTATGTGATGTCACAAACGTAATAAAAAACCAAAAGGGGCCAGGGTAAAAATATCACACAAAGGCTCAATCTAAAAATCAGTGGGAAGGTATCTGCTAGGGAACGAATGCCTCAAAAGTTAGGAACAACAATATTTACAAAAAGAACACTTTCCACTGACAAAGCAATTCCTATGTGTTGCAGGAAACCAAGTACTACATTGCTTATAAAAACAGCAGAGTCAGAAGTGGAATTTCCTTTGGTTAGATGAACAGTGTTTCTAGTAATATTCTTAGGCATTAAAAGACTGAGGATCTGCTTGACGGCCATGAGCTAGGTACTCAGACTCCAAATATTTCTACAAACTCTTCCCACCTCAAGCACTGAAGGAATAATGAGGAAACAAAACTAGGCTTCTGATTTGAGAGGCAAATTGAAAATAAAAATAATATGGACAGCAGCTAAACTTGACTACATTTTCTACGTACCAGGTTGGTATCAAGTAAGTGCTTCGTATGTATTTACCTCATCAAATCCCACAATCTCTTGAGGTAGGTATCATTCTCCTTTTACAGATGAGAAACCGAGGCACAGTGAAATTAAGCAATTCGTGTAATGTAGTGAAATGGCAGCTACTGCAGTAGTATTATGATTAGACTTCCGTTCTAAAAGGATCCTCCTAGTTGATCTATTTAGACTGCATTAGACCAAAGACAGCAGTATGGAGTCTACTGCAGCAACCCAGAGAGATAATGATGGCTTAGACCAAGGACACAGCCGTGGAGGTGGTGCAAAGTGGTAGGATTGTGGATTTTGCTTTCTGATTACATCTAGATTTCCTAACAGATTGGACATGGGATGTGAGGGACAAGAGGGGAGTCAAGGAGGATTCCAAGAATTTTTGCCTAAGCAACTACCAACCGGAATTATGGAGTTGCCACCAACTTCGTTGGGAAAGGCTCTGGGTATAGCATATTTTGAGAAGATGAGTAGTTCAATTTTGGATATGTTAAGCTTGAGAAGTCTATTAGACAACAAATAAAAATGTCAAGTAGGCACTGGGAAGTACAAAATCTGGAGTTCATGGAAAAGGTCTGAACTGGAATTACAAATTTGGGTGGTTTAAAGCCTTGATATTTGATGAGACAACTGAGGAGCCCAGGGTATATAGAGAAAAGCACAGGACTGAAGACTGAGATATGGGGGCTTTCTAACATGAAGAGGTCAGGGAGAAGAGGAAGAACTAGCAAAGATTACTGAGAAGCTGCCAATGGGGCAAAAGGAAAATAAAAAAGTGGTGTCCTAGAAGCCAAGTGAAAGAAACACGTCAAGGAGGGAGTGATCAATTGTATCAAAAGAGGCAAGGAGATAAGATGCTATTTGATCACTGGGTATAGCAACATTTGTATATTTTATATACAAGCCCTTTATCAGGTATGTGTTTTACAAATATTTTCTCTTAACATTTCTTGCAAGGCAGGTCTAATTAAGATGACAAAGTCTCTTAACTTTTGTCTGGGAAAGTCTTGATTTCTCCCTCAGTTATGAAGGACAATTTTGTAGGATACAGAATTCTAGGTTGGTGGGGTTTTTCTTAAACACTTTTCTTTCAACACTTTAAGTATTTCACTCCACTCTTTTCTTGCTTACATATTTCTGTGAAGAAATTCAATATTCTTTTTTTTTTGAGACAGGGTCTCTCTCTGTTGCCCGGGCTAGAGTGCCGTGGAATCAGCCTAGCTCACAGCAACCTCAAACTCCTGGGCTCAAGCAATCCTCCTGCCTCAGCCTCCCGAGTAGATGGGACTACAGGCACAGGTCACAACACCTGGCTAATTTTTCTATTTTTTCGTAGAGACGGGGTCTCGCTCCTGCTCAAGCTGGTTTAGAACTCCTCCCGCCTCGGCCTCCCAGAGTGTTAGAATTACAGGCGTGAGCCACCGTCCCCGGCCTCAATATTTTCATCCCTTTTCCTCCACGGGTAAGGTGATTTTTGTCCTCTAGGTTCTTTCAAGATGTTGTCTTTGATTTTCTGCAATTTG
>NW_012139414.1:6796221-6798923 GCF_000956105.1 Propithecus coquereli
AATGGGCAAATAGTTTTTTCAAATACCTTTTATTACACGTCAAAAAACCACACCGGATATCTAAGAATAAATCCAATGAAAGATGTGTAAGACCTTAACATGGAACACTATAAAACATTATTGAGAGAAATTAAAGACCCAAATAATACATAAGACATACCGGGGATAAGAAGATTCAACATAGTAAAGATGTCCATTCTCCTCAAAGGATTCTCAATCAAAATTCTAGCATGCTTTTTTTTTTTTTTGGAGGGGAGAGGGGTAATTTCAAGTTGATTATAAAAGTTATATGGGAATGCAGAGGAAAGAATAGTCAAGGTAGTCTTAAAAAGAAGAACAAAGTAGGAGAACTTATTCTACCATGTATCAAGATGTTATTATTATACAGCTACAATTAATCTGTATTATAGCTGTATTATATAGCTATAGTTATAGCTGTATTATATAGCTATACATATGAGTTGGACTAATTATATATCTATAATTAAGACAGCAGGGTTCTGGCACAAGGACAGACAAATATATCCATGAAACTGAAAGAAGAGTCCAGAAATAGACCCTCATATACAGATACCTGGTTTATGACAAAGATGGCATTGTAGAGCAGTACAATTAGAATGGATAAATAAGTAAATGTGGCCTAGACATATCATGATATACTATATAGCAATAAAAATTGAACTACTGCTGTATTACCAACAACATAGATGAATTTCAACATATAATGATGAAGGGGTTGGGGGGCCAGATCCCAAAGAATAATATACTACATGTCTTCATTAAAAAAAATTTGAAGCTCATAAATAGGCAAAACAAATCTATGAGGTTAGAAATCAGAATACTGTTTACTGTGGGGAGGATGGAGATGGTAGTGATTGAGAGAGGGGCTGAGAGAGCTTCCAGGAGGCTACTAATTCTCTGTGTTGATATGAGTAGTAATTATGAGGATGTGCTCATTTTGTGATCACTTACTGAGACATGATTGGTGTACTCTCCTATATGTATGTTATACTACAATTACAAAATTCAATAAACAAATTAAATCAGTGGCTTACTATTAAAAATGTACTGTGAAAACATATACACATTGTTTAGGTACAAAGATGTTTGTTTCAACACTGTTTGCAATAGCCAAAAAACCTGGGAACTAGTAATGTCAATCAAGAGTGGAAAAGTTTGATAACCACTGGACTTGAGACTAACTATTGAAGCAAAAGAAACTAAATATAGTTACTGGAAAGAATGCCACTGGGTGGCCCCTCAGAGTACAAAGAAATCTAAATGGAGTGCTAGAGTTACAAATGTGAGCCACCACATCCAGCCTACATTCTCAATTTTAATGTAGGCCAAATTACCCACCTTTAAATGAATGACTAGTGCTTTTTATGACTTAAGAAATCCTCTCCTCTTAAGGTCATGAAGATATTCTTCACTATTCATTATTTTGCCTTTCACATTTAGGTCTACAATCTACCTGGTAATGATTTTTATGTATGCTGTGAAGCAGGGGTGTCCTTTAGTTTTAGTCTCAAATTCCTTTTCTTGACTCCTTCAGACTTATTAGCAAGCCACCCTTTGGATTTGCCATTCTGTCAAGACTGCCTCTAGGATTTTTCTCTGACTCCAATTTCCCCATCCCTGAACGAGTCTGTTCATGAATCTATCCAGGTTTCTGGAACATCATACCCAGCCTGGGCCCAGAGCCCTGCGCTCCTGTCTCGAACAGTTGATCAGAGTCTTTTGGATAGACCAGGAGTTCCTTGAGAAGACCTTTTATCCCCGCTCTGTCTCCTGAGGACTTATTCTAATTTCTCACCCATAACAGACACCCAGTGAACATTAGGTATCAGAAGGCTGGAGCAGATTCACCAAGGCATACTCCTTATGTGTGGAAGACTGCGTGGCGTGTGCATGACCTCAAGTACTTGGATTTTAGCTATCACTAAAGTATTTTCCTAGTGTTGAAAGACACTGAGCTCTCTGAAATTAAGACTGTGTTAAATTACTAAAATCAACAAGTACTAGAGGCCAATCTTTCTTCCACCAGCACATATCATCATCTCTTTTTTTCCCCCTCTATTACTCTCTTTTGTTTTCTTATTTCTTTTTAATTCCATTATCTCTTTTAAAAGACTACTTCAATGCAAGGGCTGATCTATTATATATTATACATCAAGAGGAGGAAGCAGATAAAGTACCTGGGATTGTTCTTTAAGAAAGTCAGGTAGTTGAAATTCTCCTTTATAGACCTAGAAAAACAAAGCAGGTATGAGTTTAAGGAAAGAGGTACTGCCACCATCATTTGAGGACATTTGCAATGCCTGATGGAGGATGGGTTTACTGCTCCATTTGCACTGAGTACAGAATGAGGGAGAGGCCCGTTAGTTGAAGAGCAGCCAGAGGCAGGACTGAGTGAGATCCCCAGTCAGATTGACTCCCTCCTCCCCAAAGTCCACATTTGCCTGAGCGCTCACAAACATGGGCTGGCTCGGAGAGGGCTCAGGATATTTGAAGAGGAAAAAAAAGCATCTTAATATTCCCAATTCCAATTATATTAGCTGAGAGAGAAAACAAGCCCGAGGCAATTCCTCTCAAGCAATGAACACAGAATTCAGCTTATGAGCAAGCTCCTCCTGGTTGCCGTTTGAATTCTCCAAGGTTATAACCCTGGATTTAATCCATCTTTACTTTTCTTAATTTAC
>NW_012139414.1:6798973-6800873 GCF_000956105.1 Propithecus coquereli
CGTGTTCTACAAAACATTAGAACATGTACAGACAACCTATTCCAAAATGAAACGGCCCAATTTTGCTTACAGAATCCCATTTTTAAACTCTCTCCTTGAAAACAAAGTTTGCAATCTGGTAAAAAACGATGAAGACAGGAGCAGTGTTAACAGAAAGCATGTGTCCCTTCTGGGCTCCTTCTCATGGGGCTTTGCATGTTATCAGGGTCAAGAGATCTTCACTCAGGAAGCAGATCACTCCAGGAAGCCCAAGTGTGTGCAGACACCTCTAGCTCTCAGCGGGGGAGACTAGCAAATGAAGAGATGTGGCCACAGTACAGATGTTCCACTGAGCTCAGCAAGGGACAGCCAGTTCTAGAAATTTCCCTTCCATGGAAAAGGCAGCAGTCTTTCCTAGGGCAAACAGACAATATGATTACAGATGTGGAGTCCCAGTCCGCTCTCCCTGTGCCATCACCACCTCCTTCCCGGCTGGGGAGGAGGCTCCTGCGGGGCAGGGGGACGGCGATCACTGAGAACAGCTACCGTGGAGGACTGCTCGAGATGGGATGCTTTTAGATGCCTGCAAGTCACTGCTATGTTCAAAACAAGCAGATGGCAGCCAGTGCAAAGGCCACGACTGCCCATTTCTAAACGACTGCAACTGTCATCTACAACTGCAGCTACTGTGGGGGCACTGGCAGGGGCATCAAACGTCCGGGGGCCAACATACTGATTCCTCATCATTTGAAAAAATGGACCCTAAGGTTCCTCAAAGGAATCTTTAGAGAACACAGTGACTGTTATTCAAATGCCAAAGGGACCCAAAAGATAAGAAGAAAGACTAGTATCTGTCTAAGATGCTTTGCTGTCTTCCCAGCTTGTCCTGAGTCCTCTCACCAGATGTGGGCACCCACAAGCGTCAACAAGCAAACAGGGACGAAATGCTGCTGAAGGCAGCACGATGGCTGGGGTCGCCTAACAGCGCACTGTCTCCTATAGACGGCCAGTCAGTGAGTCCACGTGCGTGTGTGTGTGTGTGTGTGTGTGTCTGTGTCTGTTTGGCGGGGAGTAAGATAACCTATAAATTTTGAAAGCATTTTGGATAAACAAAATTATCCAAGGCCTGATCTGATAACTGCTGTTAAACACGCATAACCACAGAGCACAAGTCTAACATTCTGCATTTGCTCCTTAGCAAAAAGGCAACCTTAATCCTGAAACCTATCAATATTATTAGCTCGCTGCCATCCACGATGATGACATGACACAGCAGTGTTCACGGGCTTCTTATGTCTGTAATCCACTGACACACGGCAAGTCATAAAAATCTCTTATTCAAATTATTCAACTTCAGCTTTCTCATGACTACAATAGTAGTTATACCACCTGCTGGCCAGTGGTTTGAGAACTGAATGAAATCATGTATCTATAAAAGTAATCATGTGTTATATATTATGTCATATATATAAATATAAAATGCTTGGTATTTTATGCCTGATGTGGAGCATGCACTGAATACATTATTATATAAAGTAAAAATAAAAACAAAAATCAGCAAGCAAAACTATGAGAAAAAAATCAATATCAGATTTTTAGAAAAACTATTCAAGTTCTAAATGATCAAAGGCATCACTATATCATTCAGAGCAAAACAGACTGTTAAGAAAGTTTTAGAGTGGGCTATGAGTTCTGAGCCACTATGTCAGGAGATCTGGATTTAGAAGCCAGCTTTGCCACTTAATGAGCTGCCATCCCTGGACGTGTACCTGATGATGTACACGTTCACAGATATTATATAAGGAGGCTTAAAAGGCATGGCTGGTCTCGTTCACACTGTAAGCCTTAGCTACAATGAGACAATGTAGGTTACAAACTAAGACATAATACATTAAAATGATCAAGGGCAAACTTGAAAACC
>NW_012139414.1:6814843-6816687 GCF_000956105.1 Propithecus coquereli
TGTCCGATTAATTTCTTTCTCTTTTTAGTAGAGACGGGGTCTCGCTCTTGCTCAGGCTGGTCTCGAACTCCTGAGCTCAAATGATCCGCCCACCTCGGCCTCCCAGAGTGCTAGGATTACAGGCATGAGCCACCGCGCCCGGCCGATTTTTCTAGATCTTTACCCTGAGAATCTGGTGGTATTCCTGGAGGTAATCTATAATTCTCAGTACGCCCCTTTGCCTCCATTTTTTGGGGCAGTGGTTTGCTCTGAAACCTCAATTCCTGGATTCATCTAAGAAGAACTGATTTTCAATTTTTGCAGCTTTCTTTCTCTTTATTCCTGGTGCTTTACAATTTTGTGATACTGTGGCTTATTTTCTTCACTCAGTGGTATTAGAGATAGATGCATGTCTTTCTGTTTTTATATTATTACTTTGATAATTTCCTGCCCATAATTTTCTGTTCTTTTCTGGAACTCCAATCAATCAAAGATTGGACCCCCTGAATTATGCTTCTAATTTTCTTATCTTTTCTCTCCAAGTCATCTCTTTATCTTTTTCTTGTACTTTCTAAGAGATTTTTTCCAACTCTCTTGCTGATTTCAAATTTTTGTTTTCCTATTTTTAGTTTCCAAGTTTTTCAGTTCTCTGTTTTTGTTTCTAAAAATAGCATCTGTTCTTGTTCCTTCACTTTGTATGTCTATAAGAATATTGATTAGTTAAATTAAGTTTTCTTTTGCTCATTACATAGTTTTGGTTTCCTCTGAGGTCCTTTTTTGCTCTTTCTTTTGGTCTCTCTCATGGTAGAGACAATCTGGAAATATCTGTTGAGTCTTCGCTGTGAGGCACAACAAAGTTAATTTGAGTTCTGTATATTAGGGTTGAGTCCAATTACAGGGGTGCTTCTCCAAGTATAATGTTGTAAGTCTTTTCTTTGGGGTAGCCAAGTATGTAGCGAAGGTGCCACAATCTCTCATCTAGAGGAGGTGAATGGAGTGTCTTCATTTTTTATTGATACATAATTGTACATACTTATGGCATACACATGATATTTTGATAAATGCATACAATGTGTAATGATCAAATCAGGGTAATTAGGATATCCATTACCTCAAATATTTATCATTTCTTTGTTTCGGGAACATTCCACATCTTCTCTTCCAAGTATATATACTTCTCTTCCAAGTATATTTTGAAATATACTTCATTCTCTGCACCTACCCCCCACATTCCCAGCCTCTGGTAATCATCATTCTACTTTCTAACTTCATGAATTCAACTTTTTTTCTTTTTTTTTAGCTCCCACATACGAGAACTTGCAATATTTTTCCTTCTATGCCTGGCTTATTTCACTTAACATAATGTCCTCCAGTTTCATCCATGTTGCTGCAAATGACAGAATCTCATTATTTTTAATAGCTGAATACCATTGTGTATACATACCCCATTTTCATTATCCATTCATTCACTGTAGTATACACAGGTTAGTTCCACATCTTGGTTATTTTGAATAGTGCTCCAATAAACATGGAAGTGTAGATATCTCTTTGCTATACTGATTTTCTTTCTTTTGGAGATATACTCAGCAGTAGGATTGCTGGATCATATGGTAGATCTATATTTCGTTTTTTGAGGAACCTCCATACTGTTTTCCATGGTGGCTGTACTAATTTGGGTGTAAATATATTTAACATTGTTATATCCTTTTGCTGTATTGATCCCTTTGTTGTTGCATAATGGCCTTCTTTGTCTTTTCTCTCTTTTCTTTCAACTTCTTTTTTTTTTTTGAGACAGAGTCTCACTCTGTTGCCCTGGCTAGAGTGAGTGCCTTGGCGTTAGCCTAGCTCACAGCAACCTCAAACTC
>NW_012139414.1:6817508-6819709 GCF_000956105.1 Propithecus coquereli
TAGCTTATGGTTATTGTATAGATCCTTTCTTCCTTTTTTTCCTGTCTTCCTTTGTGGTTAAGTGATTTTTCTCCAGTAGTACGTTTTCATTCTGTACTATTTGTTTTTAGTGTATCTACTGTGAGTTTTTGCTTTGTGGTTATCATGAGGCTTACAAAAGACATAGTTATAACAGGTTATTTTAAACAGATAATGACTTTATTTTGATTACAGAGAAAAAAGTAACAAAAACAAACTCTGTACCATCATCCCCTCATTTGACTTTTTGATGTTTCAAATAATCTTTTTTTATTGCCTATCTCTTAAACAATTGTTGTCATCATTTTTAATAGTTTTGCCTTTTAGTCTTCATACTTGAGATATAAATGGTTTACTTACCCAATCACAGTATTAGAATATTCTGGGTTTTTCTGTTGTCTTTCTTTTACAAGTAAATTTAATACCTTCAGGTGTTTTCTTGTTACACATTAGTACCCATTTCTTTCAGATTGAAGAACTCCCTTTAGCTTTCTTTTTGTTTGTTTGTTTGTCACTTCTTTTTTTATTTTAAGACTTCCCTAAAAGACCTCTAGCATTTCTTGTTAAGACAGCCTGGTGTTGATGAATTCCCTCAGCTTTTGTATGTCTGGGAAAGTCTTTATCTTGCCTTTGTGTTTCAAGGACATATTTGCTGGGTATAGTATTCTTGGATGGCAGGTTTTTTTTGTTTGTTTGTTTGTTTGTTTCCTTTAGCACTCTGAATATAGCATCTTACTCTCTCCTGGCCTGCAGGGTTTCTGCTAAGAAATCTGCTGAAAGCTGTAGTGGGTGTCCACTGAATGTGATACATTATCTTCAATTCTTCTGGGTCCATTGCTAGAGCTTTGTGTTGGTTTCTTTTGGTGGTGTCATATTTCCCCAAGTTTTCATAATCCTTGCTTCTTTACATTGATACTTGTGTATTTGAGGAGACAGTCACTTCTTCCAGTTTTTGCAGGTGCTCTCTGGTGGTGTTAGACCTTTACTACTTAGTATTGGACCTCAAACGCTGTAATTTCTTCCTGCTCTGGGTAGGATTTATAGAGAATACTGGAACTACAACACTGCATTAAAACTAACTCGTTGCCTTGCCATTGTTTCCCAGTCTGACAAAGCCTTATAGTGAACACTGGAAAGTAAACATTTCTCTGGAACTATATTGCTGCCCTGTTGTTCCAGTCTGTGGAAGTCTTAACTGGGAATCAGAACTTAATCCCAACCTTGTACTTGTTTCTCTACCAGGAGAAGACTCCCTACGAGCACGTGGGCTTTGTGGAAAATCTGGCCAGTGATTCTGGCCTTCCTGCTGATTGTTCCCCCTGTAGCACTATGGCGCCAGGCAGACTCTTTAACGTGGCATCCTCACCGATCAGAGCACAGAGTAGCCACTAAGATCCATGAGCCAGTTGCTGCGATCAGTGCTTTGCTCTTCGTCCCCACTTCAACCCAGGTAGTTTGGCCTTCCTGGCACTCGCAGTTCTTCCAATGGGAAGAGACTGAAGTAGGCTTCCCAGTAAGATTCCCAGACCAGTGGGGAGATAGAACACCTACCTCTGATTCCTTCCTCCCACCTCAGAAACTGTAGGTGTAGGGAAATTTTCTGTGAGTGGTGTTATGCTGGCTGGAGGAGTGGGTGGTGCAATGTAAACTGATCATTTCTCTTACTGGTTGTGGTTTACCTACATTCTACGGGTGCAGGGGGTTTTTCCAATTTCTCCCCAAGTTCTGGTGAACTGAGGGTAGTATTCTTGTCTTTGAATAGTTTCTAGTTGTATTTTTATGGGGAGAGTGATGCCAGTGAGTCTTCTATTTCTCATCTTGATAATGTCACACTCTCCTCATGTCTTATTTTCTCTCATTTTTTTCCATCCTAAGAAAATATACTTCTGTAGGGAGGGGAGGGAGAGGGTGTGGTGATGGGGTGGGGATCTGGAAGTCTAACTATTCCTGCACAGACTTTTAGTCTCCTTACTTTTAGTATCAGACTTCATCCCCTTCCTCCAATTTGTAATACTTGATGTTTCCAATTCCTGAGTTTTTGTGGGGTTCATGGTAAACTGGATTGCTTCTTGTCCCTTTGCTTTCTTGTATCCCTTTTTCCCCCAGGCACTTACATTTGGATACCTTCTACTTGGCTCAGTCATTTACGATTTCTACATCAGCTTTCTTTTTTTTTTTTTTTT
>NW_012139414.1:6819924-6821368 GCF_000956105.1 Propithecus coquereli
CTTGCTCTTGCTCAGGCTGGTTTTGAACTCCTGAGCTCAAACAATCCGCCCGCCTCGGCCTCCCAGAGTGCTAGGATTATAGGCGTGAGCCACCACGCCCGGCCTTACATCAGCTTTCTATCTTCATATATTATGTTTAAGAGTGACAAATAGGTTTAGAGTCACTAGTTTGGGGGTCTCTGCAAAGTTGGAAATGGAGGAGAGATACTAAAGTTAAAGGACCCAATAGTACTTAGTTTTAAGGAAACATGTTGTTAGGGTGCACATATAGTATGTATATTAGCTGAGGTCCAGGTAAGTAACTTTTTTTTTTTTTGGTCTTTTTTACCCATTCAGGTAAGTAACTTTTGTTGCAAGGGTTTGCAGAGGCTGGAAACCACCATGTATCGGATTGCTAAATAGACAAACACACTACTATTAGAAAAGAAATTTTTGTTGTGCAGGGAAAAGATAAGTAGAAGAAACATGTAATTTTCAATCTTTTAACTTTACTGTTAATTATTCACAAGAGACTGGAGCTGGAAAAAAAAGGACTAAAGCTTTGTTAACCTCCCCCCACCAGCTCTAACATTCTATGATTCTGAAGGAAGTTTCTCACAGCCTGAGTATCACAGAGATTGCTTTCTTGGTTCCACCAGTGCCCTTTCTAGTAGGCCTCCTGGGTCTTTTGCCTAGTAAGTTATAAAGGTTACTGCACTGTCTCAATCCTCTCATAGAACAAAACACCACCTAAGGCCTAAAAGAAATACATATAAAAATGTAAACACCACAAGTAGTATTTAACACTGCTTTATAGCTTTTACTTGTGGCAATGATGTATGCTTCCATATGAGAGGCTTTGGCTGGCAAGAGATACCATTTCAAAAGAAATAACTAAAATAGAAAAGTAAACTGATGCTTTGGGTTTATAGACTAAAATCAGGTTTAAGGTTTTGGAGTGAGGAACAATTAACTCCACTATAAGAACAGACTTCAACTGTGGGATTACCTAGAATACAGAGATAGAGGAGGGAGGAGAGTTTGCCTAAGTTGCCTGTTAAGTTTCAAAAACCCAAGAAAGGTTCTGAACATTGTCTGAAGTGAGCAATGTATCATTCTTGTTATTTGTCCTCAGACCACTTTTAGCTTTCTTAAAAGAGTAATTAGGAACTGACCTATTAAGCGCAACACCACTTCACCTGTCACCACTGTCTCACCTGTAGAGTTGTCCCTCAGTTATTTTGGTGGGGGGGCGGGAATTGGTTCCAGGATCTACTGTGAATACCGAAATTCACAGATGCTCAGTCCCTTATTTAAAATGGTGTGGGCCGGGCGCGGTGGCTCACGCCTGTAATCCTAGCTCTCTGGGTGGCTGAGGCGGGCGGATTGTTTGAGCTCAGGAGTTCGAAACCAGCCTGAGCAAGAGCGAGACCCCGTCTCTACTAAAAATAGAAAGAAATTAATC
>NW_012139414.1:6821609-6825783 GCF_000956105.1 Propithecus coquereli
AAAATGCAAATGCTATATAAATAGTTGTTATACTGTATTGTTTAGGGAGTAATAACAAGAAAAAAGTCTGTACATGTTCAGTGTAGACACAAACATACATTTTTTTCCTGAATATTTTCAATCTACAGTTTTAGCCAGCTTAAGTTATTTGGTTTCAACTTGTAGCAATTAGATAGAGCAAACAGGAAGGCAATGGACAAGTACTGATAATTAAGAGGTGACAAATAAAACAAAGGATGAAACAGAAATTATAAAAGGCAGACAGAAGCCTTAAGTTCTTTAGTTACGAGACCAATAATTCTATACCTTATATAAAGAGAAGACATGTACCTTCTCTTTAAAATATACACAACTAATTTTCTTTTCCTTTCTTTTCCTTTCTGAGCACACTCTTACAGAGGCTAATTCTCTTCTGATGAAATAAAATTTCAAATAATGATCAGTAATTTATTCAAAAAGGCAAGGAAGTATGTGATCAAATGCAGCAGAAAGGATTCTACACTAAATCATTAAGATTTGGTCCCTTCATGGTAAAAATCTATCCAGAAACTTGACTTTCCAGAATGACTCATTCCTCAAGGGTTTCAGACAGCCAAGGTTTCACAATTTATAGGAAAAACTGTCAGAAATATTAATAAGCCAATTCTGTACTTGGCTTGATCTTTTGGAGAACATGACCTTGTGTAACTGCCTTCAAATGTGGGATGGATCTAGTGACTCACTTTTAACAACTAGAATTTGGCAAAAGTGATGGGATATTACTTCTGATAATAGGTTACAAAAAGTCTGTGTATCTTCTGTCCTGGGCATTCTCTCTTCCTTATTTGCTCTAAGAGAGGCCAGCTGCATGTTGTCAACTGCCTTACAGAGAGGCCCACGTGGCAAAGAACTGACGTCTTCAGCCAACATCCAACAGCCAACAAGGACCTGGGGCCTGCCAATAGTCACACAAATGAGCTTGGAAGCAGATCCTCTCCCAGCTGAGCCTTGAGATGACTGCAGCCTGGCTGACAGCTTGACTGAAACTTCATGAAAGACCTTGAACCAGAGGTATCTAGGTAAGCTATGCCTAGATTCCTGATCCACAGAATCTGATATAATGTATGTTTGTTGTTTTAAGCCACTAGGAAGTTTTAGGGTAATTTGTTATGCCACATAAATAAATCATACAGATTTTTGTGTCAGGAGTGGAGTTCTGTAGTAACACATACCCAAAATGTGGGAGGAGTGTTAGAACTGGGCAATGGATAGTGGCCAGAAGGCCTTTAAGGAGAGCAGTGGAAAAAGCCTAAATTACCATGAATTGACAGTAAATTTTAGACTTTTAGGAAGCCACCTGTGAAAGTTTTTACGGAACATGAGGAACATCTGATTGGAACCTGGAGGCTGGAGGATCTCTGTTATGTAACAGCAGAAAGTTTAGTAACCCAATTTTGTAGTTATGTAAAAAGTAGAAAATGTGCCTAATGAATTAGACGGTCTAGAAGCAAAAGAGATTTCCAAGCAATGTGTTGAAGGCACCACCTGGTTTCTTCGATGAAATGCAAGAGGAGAGAGAAACTGAGGGAAGGACTGTTTAAAAAGAAAAAAAAGAAAAGGAGCCAGGACATGATGGTTTTGAAACTGGGTGTGGAAATTCCTAGCCTTGCCATCTTCAATGCTGGCAGTGTACAAGGTCACATTTCCTCCACTGATTCTGCTTCCATCATCATAGCACCTTCTCTGACTTCAACTCTCTTGGACCCCCTTTTATAAGGACCCTGGTGATTACACTGGGCCCACCCAGAAAACTGGATAATCTCATTTTAAATTCCTTAATCACATCTGCAAAGTCCCTTCTGCCAGGTAAGGTAACATATTCACAGATCCCAGGGATTATGATGTGGACATCTTTACAGGGCCATTATTCAGTTTTCTACTTGAAAGCAATAGATAACTAATGCATTATACTTTGAATTTCCGCAGTTTATAAATGGGAACACAGGGACGAACAAAGTGTATAGAAATGCCAGTCATATTTCCCTTACAGACAAAAACCTCATACATGTGCCTTCGAATTTTAACCAATGGGTTATGTAGGAAAATGCTCTTATTCTTAGAGATGAGTGCTGAAGGAACATAATATCTGCAACTTTTAAATAATTAAACAGCAATAAAAAATACATGTGGGTATACATACACACAGAGAGATGAAACAAATATGGCAAAATTTTATTATTATTATTATTATTATTTTTTATAGAGACAGAGTCTTGATCTGTCACCCAGGCTGAAGTGTAGTGGCGTGATCATAACTCACTGTAATCTTGAATACCTGGGCTCAAGTGATCCTCCTGCCTCAGCCTCCTGAGTAGCTGGGACTATAGGTACGTGCAATTACGACAAAATTTTAACAATTAATGATTCTATGTTAAGGGTATACAGATATTTGTTGTAGTATTCTTTCTATTTTTCTGTAAGTATAAAGAACTGGGGAAAAATTAGGAAGATCAAAATTTTTTAACACAACAAATATATTAACCTTGCAAAATTCATTGGAGTAGATTATAAGATATATATCATTTGTGAACAGACTAAAACTGAGAATTAAACTCATGGGTTGGCAACCTACTCTGTAAAAGGCCAGAGAGTAAATATTTTAGGCTTGATGGGCTACACAGTCTGTTCCAACTACTCAACTCTACTGTTGTAGGGCAAACGCAGACATAGGTAATACATAAATGAGTAAGTGCAGTGTGTTCTAATAAAACTTTATCTACAAAAACAGACAGCAGGCCAGATTTGGCCTGCAGGCTGTGATTTGCTAAATACTAATTTAACTAATATCAGTTCTTTCAAAATAAGAGAACTTCAAACAATCTCCAGAAATAGGTACTGATGACCAAACTATGTGCTAACTATATTACACACAGTGGACTTTAAGGTTTTGCTTTTGCTCATAGGTTTCTTCAAAGTACACATATATTTTTAATAACAAATGTTAAAAGATTAGTCGTACAACCACAGGTTGTGAATTCATATTTATTGTAAACTCAAATTTATTTTATTCCTCCCCTTTCTTTCTGTAAACTCATTGTAAACTCTAATTCTTCCTTCCTTCCTTCCAACTGTACTCAAGAGCACAGAATTAGATTAATCATAATCCTTAGTTTTTGACAAACTATCATCATTGGTCTATGTTTGGCCTGCTGTTATTTATTAATATAATTCATTATTTTTAATAATGTAATAAGCATTCCTCCTTGAAGAATTATGACTTGATAGTTTCACATGCAGAGAAAACAAAACTCTAGCCAGATATGATAATAGAGAAAGGAATCCAGATTTTAAAATTTACATTTTTAATCCCATTGGGCTCTTGTGGTACACTAGAGACTCTTTATCTCTAAAACACAAATAGTATAAAACAGCTGATAACATGTATGTTTACATATTCTCATTTGTTTCAAAATATTTTGGCAGCTTTGCAAATCTCAGATGGGGTTCTTGGAAAGTTCAACAGTCATGTGCTGCCTAGAAACAACTGAATAAATGTTGTTAATACTTCTTATATCAACAAGAAAAAAAATATTAATTGGTCCAGAAGCATGATACTCTTTCTACTCCAACAATGTTGTTAAGAAAAAGAAACGTTTCAGCATATTGACTTTTTGATGAAGTTGGACAAGATGGATTGCAATGTGAATTGAACTGGGAATGTCTAGTGACTATGAAATATGAACCTCTTCCTCTTACAGAAAGCAGTGTAAATATAGGAAATTCAGCACTAAGGCATTGATTTCTTGGGAAAAAAGTTTAGTGTGCAGAATGATTAGGACACTTATCAGGCAGGAATGCTAAGTTACTTCCGTTCAAAGGAAATAGTACCAAAGCAAGTTTTCAGAGACACTGAAAGGCAGTTAATATATACAAGTACAGTCAACAGTAATTTCATGAATTTTCTTTCACTGGAGTGCTCTATTCCCTTTTTCTCAAACTGGAGAACTTTTCCTTATCCTTTAAACATGAGAACCCAGTAGTGCAAGCTCTGGGCCCACATGGCATCTTGAATGCCCTACTTTTATGGCAGTTATCACACTGAATTATAGTTAATTACAAATCTTTTTTTTTTTTTTTAAGAGACAGGGACTTGCTCTTTTGCCCAGGCTGCAGGGCAGTGGCACAGTCATAATCC
>NW_012139414.1:6837382-6838564 GCF_000956105.1 Propithecus coquereli
AAATAAATATAATTAAAAAGGTTAAGAACCTTTGAGGAAGGGAGAAGGCTGAGGATGCAACCTTAAGAAACTATTTACTTAAATGTGCTACAATTGGGGGATTAGAGACTATGGTAGGAAAGGGTATGAAATATGTTAGTGTTTCATTCCCAATGTACCATGTGAGTCATGGCAACCATGAAACACATGATTTTCTATTCAAAACTGGGCAACTGTCCCTAAAATGTGCCAACTCATCATTACTTCCAGACTACCCAGAATTGTATGAAAAACAGCATTTTTAGGCCTAGAGATGTAAATTCTATATTTCCAGTGAAAATGTGATTGTTTTCTCCCACTCTCACTCCATAATCAAGGGAACACCTTCCCCAGCCACCTTCTCTCTTTACAGTCCATCTCATGTCACAGCTGACAATCAAAGATCTCTCTGCAAGCATTACTTTATAGAACCTCATGGTCATCAATGCTGGATATATTAGCAACTGAGTTATATGCAAAAAAGCTTGGAAAATACATAGGATTTGGATTGCAAGATGGCCTATGAAACTCAAACTCAAAACATGAACGTCTGCTTGTATACATTACCACAAAGGGCTCAAATATACAATTATAGTTCACACTTTATCTTTTCTTCCTCAAAATTATTTGTCACTGGAGAGACAGGCAGAGACAAAAAAACAAAGTTTTATTCCTCCAGTGTGCACTCTGAAATCCTTTCAATAACCACAAATGTGTTTGAAATAAATTCTTTAGTCACATGGGTTCAAACCACAGCATTCTTCCCAAACTACCACTCAAGAAAGAGGAGGAAAACTTAGCCAAGCCAACTTGCATGTGGGAAAACTACAATGTCTACTGCCTGGGAAACCTCAAAATATCATTTATACATGAATTTTGGTTTATAAAAAAATGCTTCCAGTATTGAAAGGAGAAAGCTATAAACTACCAGTTACAAAGAGACTATCAAGGACTATGAAAGTAGGATATTAGGCTGATGTATATGCTTCATTTTTAGCAGATTGTAGTTCACAGAACTTTAATACATTTTATAAAAATTTTAACAACTTAAAAGACAGTTCATAATAGAATATATACATATAGCTAATAACTGGGAAATGTTCAGTTGCATTAATGAAATCTACTAAAATTAGCAAAAATCTAAAATGAAATCTCTTCTATTAT
>NW_012139414.1:6838614-6844744 GCF_000956105.1 Propithecus coquereli
TATGTCTTTAATTAAAACAACTAAAATTTAAAGCTCTTTAAATCTGAGCACAAGAAATAAATGAGGAGTAGCTAAAGATTCATTATATTTCAAATTCACTCAGCAGAGTATTAATTACTCAATTAAAGTAATGCAGTCAAAAAGGGAACTACTTCCTAGAAGTAGATTAGGATGTCTCACATAACTGGGGCAAGGGCAGAGCTGAAGGAGATCTTCATGGACAAGTGGAACCAGGATCTCAAACACTATCATACTCTCTTGACCTCTTTGCTATGCTCCTCTCATGGGTTGGCTTTATTCCTTTCATACATCAAAGAATATGACCCCATTTGTAGTTAAGAGAAAATAACAGAATAACTCATTAAAAGTAGCTCAAACACATAACAAGCCAGAGCTGAGGTGGATGGTTAGTCCTAAACTAGGTTCAGTAGCTCAGAAATCAGGGGTCCCAGTCTCTTCCCTTTTCTTCCCCTGTCACCTTCAGTGTGTCAGTGATACCTTCTCTCATGATCACGGGATGGCTGCAGCGGGGCCAAACATGATGTTCTTCCATAGCAATGTTCAAAAGCAGCGAGAAAGGAGTAAGCTCTCTTCATATAATTCTTTATTTTCTCAGAAAGTGAAACTCTCCCAGACCCCTAGCTAGCAGACACCTCCTTACATAGCACTGGCTAGTAAAATTGGTCACATGGTCATCCCATCTACAAGAAAGTCTGGGAAAATGAATTATCTGGTATGTTTAGCCTCTTTTTTAAGGAGACGGTCTTTACCAACAGGGAAAAAGGAGCAAGCAATACACAGTTTAACACTTCCACCAACAGGTCCCATGTCATATATCCTGTGGCCCTCACTACCAAAGAGAAACCACCTTTATTCCCTTGGTACCACTTCAAAAATTCCAGGGAAAGACTCTTATTTGCCTGGGTTGGGTCAGATTCCTACTTCTGAACCAATTGACTATGACCGACGGGCAGAGTCCTTGTGTGAGATATTGCTCATTTATATCTGCAGGACCTAGAAAATGTGTAAGAACAAATCCTAAGAAAGTTAGATCAGAATAGAGGAAATGTATGTTGAATTAAGCCAAATTTATCAATATGGGTGTATTAACTAGAGATTTTGAATGCAATATATTGTCTTGGGTACCTGGGAATAACTGACAATTTCCTCAACTGGTTGACTAAAACCTGGGCTCTACAGTGGCCTGCATTAAATGAAGCTTAAATGTCAGAACTTCCTTGGTATACTGTAAAGAGAAGTACTTCAAAAGGTTAGAAAATAAGGAATACTGGAATGTAATGTGTATGACTGACGACCTGCTTGCTCACCTCCTAACTATATCCCAGGGAAGGTCCAGAAGAACTCACTCCTTCACCAAGCCTTTGAGAAATATGTTCATGAAGGGGGCAAGAATATTCCTGAAAAGCTGTTTAGTACTTGTTCTCTGCAGGCTAAAAATAATGACTACCAATGAAATAGACTCCCTGAACTCAAGGGAGGGACAAAAATATCACTGAGTCACACGAACCAAGGGGTGGCACTTAACTACTAGAAACAATGGGTACATAGTTACACCTTATAAACAGTGCAGAGGTGGAGGAGGAAAACAGAATGGTGTAATCTGTAGAGATCTTTGGTGGTGGCTAATTGATCATGGCGTCCCTGGGACTAAAATAGATGGGTAGCATACTAAAGCCATACTTCAGGGGTTACACTAGAACTGCCTCTCCCTATCAAAATATTAGACCAAAAGCAATATTGCATTCCTAGAGAGATTATAGAGATTAGTACTTCCAACAAAAACTTAAGATACAGGGTGATAATTAGTGACTCCAATTATACCTGCTGTTCTAGATGTGTTAACTTTGCTAGAGCAAATCAACATAACTCCTAGTGTCTAGTATGTAGCTATTCATTCAGCAAACCCTTCTTCTCTATACCTGTTAATAAAGACCATCAGAAGTAATTATCTCACCAAACAGCTGTATCAACTCTCTAGTACTCTGTCATAATCTAATCTACAGGAACCCTGGATCATCTTACTACTGCACAGGAGAGCATACTGGTCCACTACACTGATGATATGTTGATTGAAGTAGCAAATACCCTGTCTACTTTGGGAAGATGTGTCAGAGGGTGGAAAATAAACCCAGAAAAAATTCAGTGTCCTGTTACCTCTGTAAAATTTCTAGGGATTCAGCAATCTAGAACATATAGTATTAAGATATCCCCCAAGGACAAGTTGCTACATCTAGTGTATCCTTCCAACAAAAAAATAGACTCAACACCAAGCAGCCTTCTTTGGGTTATGGAAACAACATATACCTCCATATGGGTTTTCTACTCCTACGCATTTACCAACTAAGCCATAAAGGTGACGTTCTAAATAGGGTCCAGAGCAAGAAGCTGAAATAGGACCAGGTTGCCTTGCAAGCTGCTTTGCCTCTGGGGCCAAATGATTCAAGAGATCCAATGGTGCTTGAAGTGTCTATGGGAGACAGTTGTGCTGTGTGGAGGTATGACAGGCTGCTATGGGTGGATCACAGTGTAAACCCCTGGGATTTTAGAGCAAAGCTATACTAACTAAGATCATTATCCTTCTTTACCTCCTGCCGTGGCCTCCCAGAGTGCTAGGATTACAGGCATGAGCCACCGCACCCGGCCAGCAATAAAGTATTCTTAATTAAGGTATGTATATTGTTTTTTAGACATAATGCTACTGCACACTTAACAGACTACAGCATAGTGTAAACACAACTTTTATATGCACTGGGAAAACAAAATACTCATTTGACTTGCTTTATTGCATTATGCACTTTATCATGTGGTCTGGAACCAAACCCACAATATCTCCAAGATATGCCTATATAACCCATAATTAAGAAAATAGGGAGAGACCCATGATGAGGACTTTAAAATAGTTATTATAAATATGTTAAAGAATTTAGAGGAAAAGATGAACAGCATGGTTGAAGAGATGAAGAATTCCAGCAGAGAAAGGTAAATTCTAGAACTGAAAAATAAATTATTTGAAATGAAGATTTCATTAGATGGGTTTAACAGCAAACTGGATACAGTAGACAACAGGATCAATGAATTCAAAGATAAGTTAATAAGAACTAATTGAAGCTGAGGCCCAGACTGGAGATGGCAGTTCAAAGGATCAGTGAATTTGGTACATTATAGTCACACTGCTGAAAACCAAAGATAAAGTGAAAATCTTATAGCAAAGAAAAAAGAATAAATTACTGATTATTATAAGAATGTCAGCTGACTTCCCATTAAACACAATGGTGGCCAATAAAACAATATATATTAATTGCTGAAAGTTTAAAAAAAAAAAAACTGACAGGGCGCGGTGGCTCATGCCTGTAATCCTAGCACTCTGGGAGGCCTAGGTGGGCGGACTGTTTGAGCTCAGGAGTTCGAGACCAGCCTGAGCAAGAGCGAGACCCCGTCTCTACCAAAAATAGAAAGAAATTAATTGGACAGCTAAAAATATATAGAAAAAATTAGCCAGGCATGGTGGCGCGTGCCTGTAGTCCCAGCTACCCGGGAGGCTGAGGCAGGAGGATCGCTTGAGCCCAGGAGTTTGAGGTTGCTGTGAGCTAGGCTGACGCCATGGCACTCTAGCCTGGGCAACCGAGTGAGACTCTGTCTAAAAAAAAAAAAAAAACAAAACGAAACCAAAAAACCCCTGTCAACCTAGAATTCTATGTCCAGCAAAATATTCTAAAATAATGAAGAAGAAATGAATACATTTTCAGGTTAAAAAAAAAAGCTAAGAAAATTAGTTACCAGTATACCCTTACTATATATTAATAAAAAATGCTAAAGGAAGTTCATTAGGCTGAAGAGAAATGATTCCAGATGAAAGTCTGGATCTTCAAAAAAAAAAAAAAAACTCAAAACCTTTAGTGTCCCAAAAAGCATAAAATATTTGCTATCTGGCTTTTTGTAAATAAAATTTTGTAGCCTGTGTCCTAGAGCAACCACTACAACCAAAAACAAAAAACAAAGAGGTATAGCTAAAAAGAGGAGATAATAGCCAAAAGGAGATAAAATGGAATACTAGAAAAGATTAATTCCAAAGAAGGCAGGAAGAGAAACAAAGGAACAAAGATAAATGATCCAAATAAAAAACAGCAAGATGGTGGATTTAAAAACCAGATGAATAATCACATTAAATGTAAGTGGATTAAATACTCCATTTAAAAGGCAGAGAGTATAAATGGATTAACCAAGAAGACCAGCTATGTAGAGACACAGATTAAAAGTATTCATAAAAGGACGGGAAAAATATACCATGTATATAATACACATAGAAACACTGTTATGGTTAGATTCATATCAGACAAAATAGACTTCAGAGAGTAAAATCAGAGATAAAGAGAGATATTTCATAATTGCAAAAGGGTTAATTCAAGACAATTTGAATGGGTATGTTCCTCATAATATAGATCATAAATACATGAAAGAAAATTGATAGAAATGAAAGGAGAAATAGACAAATTCATATACTTTACTCAAAAATTTATAAAGCTAGACCCCAAAAATCAAATAAGAAGATTTGAAAAACACCATGAAATAACTTGACCCCATCGATATTTACAGAACTCTGCAACAAATACAGCATACACATTTTTAAAAGTGAACATGAGGCTAAAAAATCATAAAGCAATTTTCAATATATTTCAAAAGACTAAAACCCTAGTGACTGTGTTTTCTGATCATAATGAAATTAAATTAGTAATCAACAATAAAAAGATAACTAGAAAATCTCCAAATATTTGAAAAGTAAATGCCATTCTAAGAAGTCTGGACTTTATCTTGTAGTAACAGTGAAGCTATTCAAAAATTTTATGTAAGGGGATGATATATTCAGCTTTGAGCTATGGAAAAATAACTTACATAGAATTTGGAAAATGTAGCATAAGGACGTCTAAATAATAAAAAAAAGAGGGTACTGCCTCACTTTTTATGAGAAATGAGAAGAAACTGATCCAAGGAAGCTGAAATGAAATAAGGTTGAATCAAGATATTTTCAAATGTAGACTCAAGGGTCTTACTGATCAGTTAATTACATGTTATCTATAAAGCTAGGTAATCCTATTTTGGATAACTGGATAAATATGAATAGTGTGTATAGAGATAGAAATGGGAAGAAGCAGTTTTTGCTGGGTATAGGAACCAGGAAAAAAAAAGTGTGTTTTCCGGGCTCTACCTTTAATGCAAGAACATCAATTCCAATTGCTGCAGCATCTTACTGTTGGTTTAGGGATTTAACCCAATGCCCTGTCCTAGGTCACTTCATCTTCAAGTTTCTTCTTGTCTGCTTCTGTAGATTGTGTAACCCTGGTGCCTGCTTTTCCATTTGACCACTTGCTGTTCTTCAGTGCTGTCTACTTAGGTTTTCAACTGTATATTCCATTCACAACTTGAATCTTCCTTTTAGCTTACTCTTTAACTTTAGCAACTAGGTCTCTGAACTGTTTTGGGGCTTGAGCCATGTGCCCTGAGGACTCTGTTCCTCTTATCTGCTGACTCACAGGCACTGCAAATACAGATAAGCACAGCCTCATCCCCACCCTCACACCTCGGATTCCTGCTTAGTTTAGTGAACAATTCTATTTAGCTTATGCCTGTCAGAGAATAAGCTTGGACAATAAATTCAATTTTGGACACTGAATTTCAGGTCCTTGAGAGCATATAGGTGGAGATATACAGAAGGCAGTTGGAAATAATGAACCTAGGGCTTAGGAAAGAGACCCACTGGGAAATACAGATTTATGATCATCAGCAAAAAGGTTGTAATAAAAACTGTATGAGTGGATGAGCTTAATCAAGGAGACTATAAAATAGGAGTCCTTAGTCCGATGGATTTTAGGGAAATCTATGAATCCACTGAAATTGTGGGTAAAATTCTGTGTATGTATGTATCTGTATTTCTGAGGCAGGGATCCATATGTTGCATCAGATTCTCAAATTCCTAAATCTAAAAAGGTTAAGAGCCAGGCATGGTGGCTCATGCCTGTAATCCTAGCACTCTGGGAGACTGAGGTGGGAGGATCCCTTGAGCTCAGGAGTTCGTAACCAGCCTGAGCAAGAGCAAGACCCCATCTCTATTTAA
>NW_012139414.1:6857164-6857996 GCF_000956105.1 Propithecus coquereli
GCATTTACTGATGTCTACAGTGTAAGTATTCCTATTATGACTTATTTTACACTATCAACATGACCTCACTGACTGCAGAATTGGGAAGAGATGAGGAAAGTGGGTTCTCTAGAGCTGGAGTAAGCCAGCTCCAGCAGACGACTGGATATCTAGAGGACCCCAGTCTCTTATCCCAAATTCTGAAATCCAAAAGGTCCCAAATAAACATTTTCCTATACCTTATTTGGAAGCAAAACCTGATGTGAACTGATAGGAATCTATTTATAGTCTTTATTCCACTTGGCATACACAGTTGTACTCTTTGGTGCAGAAATATCAATGTATTTGATTACAGAGTGGTGATCCAGAATAAGCAGGATATTACATGTTACATATACCATATTACCTTTCTAAAATCCAAAAATTCTGAATTCTGAAACAGATTTTTGTTAAGCCCTGGGGTTACACACAGAGTCCTATATGTCATGACTGGGAATTTGGCTTTACCTTGAAAATAATGAGGAATAACTGAAGGAATTTAATAACAGAACTAATATGAAAAAATGATTATAATTAGTATTCAATGCTGGTAATGATAGGAACAGCAGATTGAAGGATGGGGCAACTGGGGCCAGAAAAACCAGTAAAGATGCTCCACTACATACTGGGAGAGTTAAGACATGATTACGGGGAGGGGGAGGAGTGAGGAGGGGACGGGCATATGCATAAACAATGAGTGCGATGCACACTACCTGGGGGATGGACACGCTTGAAGCTCGGACTTGGGGGGGAGGGAGGGCAAGGGCAACATACGTAACCTAAACATCTGTACCCCCATAATATGCTGAAATAA
>NW_012139414.1:6858227-6861854 GCF_000956105.1 Propithecus coquereli
GGAGATGGATGGTGGTGATAGTTGCGCAGCAATGTAAGTATATTTGGTGCCACTAAATGTACACTTAAAAAATATTAAAATGGTAAATTTTGTATGTATCTTACCACAATAAAAAAAAAGAATGTATAGGTGTGATTTGAAATAGATTCACCCAGTAATTCAGATTAGCACTTTGAGTTTTCAGGACTTTCTGAAACAATGTTTTGTAAAGATGTAATAAATTTTAATTTATTAAGAGAAAGACTGTAATTTCACTTTAATAGCAACTTTCTCTTAATCAGAGGCCTAGTGTATTGTAGTACCTGTTTAATAATTCTTCTAATAAAGCCAATGTTCAGCCTTTAAGTATAATGAAATTATCTAAACAAAAGTATAAAAGTAAAATACCCATTAGATTTAAAGAAAAAAGAAACTATAAGTAAGGTCACTAATAATTCTGGTGTTTATGCAGATTTGTAGTAATCAACTATGAGAATAAATCACCCCAACAGGGAGTGCCATTCCCAGAAAGTGGGCAAAATATATTAAAGAACTGACTCCAAAGTTCTTGGGAAAAGCCAGAGTTACCCTTAAAATACTGAGGAAGACTTTTGAAAATGCATTCTACAAATAGAATTTTTCTAATTTAAAATACTTTTCTGATCATAAAATAGCAAGAAATAAAATAAGAAAAAACTATTCATGTCCCAAATTCTGAATCTAGTTTCCTCAGTTACTTTAAAAAAATCTCACTTACCCTTCTTGTGTTTTCAAGGATTTTGGGATCAGGTTTTCCATAGTTGGGTGGATTGGCATATGGGTCATATCCAAGTTTGGCAAGCATGGGTGCAATCACTGCCATGTCTTGTACAACGTCTGGAGGTATCTTCCCAACCCATTTTGACAGAGCTCCCAGATTGACTGGCTTGATGACTTGGTCTGTAGATCTCTCCACTCTGAAAAAAATATAATATGAACAAATATTTAAAATTTAAAAAATAGTGTTAACCACTACAAATTATTTTTGATAGCTTATAAATTTTAATCATCTGGATTATAAAGTAATTGAGAAAGAGGGCACTAATCAGGTTTGACACTATTTACTAGACTTTAAAAAAATAATTTAAGTTTGATAGTAATTATTGGCAGCCTCGGATTTCTAGAAATAGGAAAAAGGGTCAGCTGAAACATCTGCATAAAATGTGTTGACATTTTAATTATAACATCCAGGAAAAAAAGCCAACAAAGATAAGACTGCTTAGCAAAACTGCCAGTCAACTTACTTGAAATTCATTAAAAAAAAAGATGGATTTATGGATGACTAGAGGGACAACAGATAGATGAACAGATATGTCATAAAGCAAATATGGCAAATGTTAACTGCAGAATCTAGCTGGTGGGTATAATTCTTTCAATTCTTCTGTATGTTTGAACTTTTTCATAATAAAATGTTGCAGGGAAAATAGCCAACCACAAACCACTAAGAATGCAAAATATTCATTTGTTCTACTTTCCTGTTGACTTCCTAAAAAAATTCTATTTTCTACAGAAGAAAAAGAACTACTGTTTATGATTTTCAATATTAAAGTACTCAATATTACAGAACAAATGTGTTCTACCTCTTGCCCTGGAAATTTACTCTAAACCTGTAATGATTACACTTACTGTATTTGAATAAATAACTAGTAACACCTTAGGATAAAATATAACATGAAATGACATTTGGATTTAAATTGGATCTGAATTAGATTTTGGCCAAATGACTATAAAACAGAAATGCTTAAGGAGAGTTTTAAGAAATCATTCAAACACAGTATTCTATTATAATAAAAAGTAAAAGTCCTTTTTCTTTAAGTATATGACCTCTCACTGCAGATAATCATTATCTGATGAGGAGCCTCTTGAAGGGGCTCTGCTCCTAAAATAACAGACAAGTGAAAATAAGATGACTCTTCCCTGGCATTCTATGAGGCCATCAGCTCCAGGTTTTCCTCTTGCCTCAACAACCATATTCTTTTTTTTTTTTTTAAGACCGAATCTTGCTCTGTCACCCGAGCTAGAATGCTGTGGCATCAGCCTAGCTCACAGCAACCTCAGACTCCTGAGAGGAAAATTGGGCTTGAATGTAACACATTAACTGCCATGTGAGTTGTATTTAACTCATGCTAGTTTTGTGCCCAGAGCCTCATGAAACGTATGTAACTCACACGTCTCTTTACCTTGGGACTGTATGAACTATTTTTCAAGTTGCATATAACTCATGTGCAGAAAACAATAAAAGGTAACAAATTTCATTAAATTAGAAAGGATCATTTTGTTCTCTAAGTTTTTATTCTATTTTCATAATAAACACTGTGGCCCCAGGGGGAAAAATTTTTTTCTAGCGTGGCAGTCAATGTGTTAAAATAGAGCCACATGGCCATTTGTTGACTAGAGGTCACATGCAGTACTCCTAGTTCTGGGAAAACCTACAGTCTGCTTAACTTTGAGAATGCCATAGCTGACTGTTCTTATTCATGTCACCTAAGCCAACCAACCAGAATTCAACCAATCAGAATCATATCAACCAATCAGAATTCAGCTGCACCAACCAATCAGACCTAAGTAAGTTTGAATCCTTCATTTGCATAAATGAACCTGATGGGGAACCTCATTAGGAACTTTCTCTATAAAAGCCAAACCCTCCCTTTGTTCTCTGGAATGCATGCTTGTTTTACACCTAAGCCTGCTGCATCTGCCTGGTTTGCAAATTGTTCACCAGAATAAAGTCTCTTTCCTTTAAATTCCTTTTCAGACAACTTTTGTTTACACACCAGATTATAAAGGAGGGTCTATGTCTTATTAATCTATCACCAGCATCTAGCACATTAACATATAATAGATACTCAATAAATGTTTATTAAGTGAATAATAGCTTTTCATGGGAAAAAACACACATATTTGTTTATGCAAACATGCTCAAGAGAAGTCAAGTATCATGTCTCTATAAGGAGATCGTACCTAACTGACATGTAAGATGAAACTAGAGAACATCGCATGATACTTACTGTGGGTGCATTACGAATTTTAGAGCATGGGAGCCGTATCTTCAGAGATAAAAACCTCCAGAAAAAAAGAAAGGCTTACAGGAAGCAAAGAATAACATTTTCTGTCCATTCTATGTCAGGTACTTTGCATATGATATTTAATTTCATCCTTAAAACAACCTTAAGAGAAAGGCATTATCATTTTTCAAATGGGTAAACTAAAACCCAGATAAGAGATTTGTCCAGGGTCACACAATCTGGAAGTGATGGAGTCAGAACTTGAGCCAATGTCTATCTGAAAAAGATCCCATTTTCCCCAGTATCTCTTACTGCTATCTTATTTATCACTTTAATTTTTACCTTCTGTGCTTCTGTGAAAACCTTGGCTTTCTGCTCTACACCGCACAGAGTGAACAAGTTGTTTTACCATGAGGATAAAAACAAATAAACTACACAAATAATAGGTATATCCTGCTGTGTTGATGTTTAACAACCTATTCTCCAAGGGGAAAAAGGCATGATTTGTAGCATTTACTGATGTCTACAGTGTAAGTATTCCTATTATGACTTATTTTACACTATCAACATGACCTCACTGACTGCAGAATTGGGAAGAGATGAG
>NW_012139414.1:6864684-6869322 GCF_000956105.1 Propithecus coquereli
TTTTTAAGAAATGGCAGAACTTCCTTACAGCTGTGAGATAACTACAAGGCCTACATCACCTGTTTGTTCAGAGAAGACAAGACAAGCAGCACTACACCACAAATCTTGCCCAAGCACCTACTCCCTACAGCCTGTCTGTGCACAAGACCAAAGGATGACCAATATTAACCCCTAGCTTGTTGTAATACTAAAATCTCTGCCCTGGGAGGGACTTATCCACCACTTTTTTGTCATGCATGTGCCAGTAAGATTTCTCACTGCGCTTGCATGCCCTGCACTCTGCCTCAAACCTGTAATGATGCTCACTCACTTCATACATTACTCATTTCACCTCTAGAAAAACTCCTGACCTTGTCAGTTAGGAAGGCAGGTTTGAGGCAATCCTCCCATCTCCCAGTTGATGTTGTCCACAATAAATTTCCTTTCTTCCTTGACAATCCTTGTGGTCTCAGTAATTGGCTTTCTGTGCAGCCAGCAACAGAGCCTAGGGAAACCCCCTTTGCAGGTTCATTAACACCCCATTTGAGAAAGACATTCGTTGTCAACACTGTGGGCTCACCTTTTCTCTCTTCCCATGTTAGTTTACTTTTTTCTAAGAAGTAGCAAAGTGTGGTGAGAATGCAGAGTGAAAGGAGGGCACTGCTAGTAAACTACCTAACAGAAGGAAAAAAAAATCACTGCACACAACTGCTCCTTTGTTTGCTTAACCACCTGTGGCTTAATTTGTTTTTTTAAGAGCTTGTTTCACAGAACTTGAAAAGTACTGAGCAGACAGAAAAGGGCATGCAACCCTCTGCCACATCTGCCAGACCATATTCTGAGAAGTCAGATAAAACCTGTCTACCAGAGAAGAGAAACACACACACACACATACACACACACACCCCTGCCTCCCATCATCATTTCACAGCAGCAACTGCTTTGTTCTCTATAACCCCAATAAAAAGCCCAAACCCCTCATCCTCAGGGCCAGCATTCCTTCTTTCTTTCTTTCACGTCATGCCCTTTCCTTTCTTGGAATGTAAAATAAACTCCTTTCTTTAGGCCTACCCTAATCTTTGTGTCGAGAATTCTTTCTCATCCTGCGTTAGGAGTTCCCACTCTAACACAGACCTGGAAGTTGGGCTTGTATATATAACTCTGTAATCTAAGAAAAACTCTGATCATCAGAGACTGGGGATAATGACCACTAACAGGTAGAAACAAACTGTTTCAAAAACATTTTCAAAACCAAGGGTTGACAAATTATGGCCCAAATTTTCCCTACTGCCTGTTTTGTAAATAAAGTTTTATAAGAACATAGCCATGGCCATTTGTTTCTGCACTGTCTGTGGCTGCTTTTGCTGTGCAACAGCAGAGTTTAATCCTTGCAAAATTATATGTCCAGCAAAGCTAAAAATACCTGGCCTTTTACAGAAAAAGTTTGGCAACCTTTGTTTAAAAGGAGGGAAATGGGTCCAGTATGCAGAGCCTGATTTTTTTTTTCTAGACAATAAACTGCAGGCTGGATGGAGCTCATCAGATCTCTCCTATTCATTCAGTCCCTCTAAAAATTAACTAACACTTAGGCCTAGAGTATACGAGGGTATGAACTAGTTATCATTCCAGTATCCCCTAGCTCACTGGACCTCAAAACATAGTACCCGACAGACTGGTATATTTCAACACCCACAGCCCATGCACAGCAAGGCAAGAGGTCTGTGACTCAGCAAGTTCTTCTTTAGTCGCAAGTATCCAAGCTCCTTTTCCTCTGTAGCATTCATGGTGGCAGCTACTCCTCAAAGAATGCAGTCAATGCCAGTCTTGAATGACTGAGGTGAATGTAATCCTCCAAGCCACTCATTTTAAGTATAGCTCTTCCACAGGTCTCTAAAGTTAAACACTACAGCCAGGCTGACTGCCAAACCACAGGTATGAATTATGATACACAGCAACTACTACAGGAAACCAAATCCTCCTGATTAAGCACCAGGGCTGGAATGGACATGCAAAAGGGAATGAGTGAGAGAGTACATAATCCAAATGGTTAGATTTATTACAGTAAAAATATAATGAAATATCATTAAAAGTCATGTTTTCAAAGACTATTTCACTATTAGAAAATGTTCAGGTTGTATCTTCTGAAAGAGGATTTTAAGATATATATCAACAGAAATTCAATTTTGTAAAACTGTGTTCTATATGCATGATACACACACACACACACATGTGAATGCATAGAATCATACTGGAATGTGGTGGGATTAAGCATGGTTTTTATTTTCTTACCTAACTTTTCTAAATTTTCTTTTTCTTTTTTTTTTTTTGAGATGGTCTCACTTTGTCACCTAAGCTGGAGTACAGTGGCACAATCATAGCTCACTGCAGCCCCAAACTTCTGGGCTCAAGTGATCCCCCTGCCTCGACCTCCAAAGTAGCTGGGACTACAGGTGTGCACCATTGCACCCAGCTAATTGTTTTTATTTTTTGTAGAGACAAGGTCTTGCTATGATTCCCAGGCTGGTCTCAAACTCCTGAGCTCAATGGATTCTCCTCCCTTGGCCTCCCAAAGTTTTGGGGTTACAGGCATGAGGTACCACACCCAGCCTATTTTCTAATTTTCTATGATAGACAAAGTCTTTCTTTTTTAGCACATGCTATAGTGGGACTCATAGGATCACAAAGAAAATCTTCACTCAGAAGTCTAAATAATTATCTCAAACTCTACGTAGTCCAAATTGAACCCTGATCTTACCTCCAAAATCTACCTTACCGCTGCAGCCCTCTTAATCTCACTTGAAAGCAACTCCATTCTTCTGGTTGCTCAGAAGAAAACTGGAATTATTTCAACTACCTTCTCTCATACTCCACATCAAATCCATCAGGAAATCTTATCAACTATACCTCAGATATATATGCAGATCTGACCACTTCTCATTAATTCCACTGCTCCTCCCCTGGTCCAAACCGATATCATCTCTCACCTGGATTTCTGATATTCTTCTAATAGGTACCCCTGCTTCTTCCTTACATTCTTAGTAAATATACCAGCCAGACAGGGCCTTTAAAAACACAAGTCAGATCATGTCACTTCTCTATGCCACATCCTGCAATGACTCCCCAGTCATTCAGAGTCCCAGTACTGAAAATGAGAGGGAATCTGAGTAACCACAAAACAATTTTTTATTTCGCCAATTCTCACCTAAAAACAGACAAAGCCATCGGACAACAAACCCAAAAAAACATGGATAAGATCTGCAACAAAACTAGATGACAAAGTAGCCCCCTAAGCCCAAAATACAAGTTTGTGGAGACAACCAACAATAACCACAGTACCTGCATGGAATGAATGTTAATGTGGAGGAAGCAGAAAGAGGCAACAAGGCATCTGAGAATTGAGAACAGGAAAATACCAAAGCAGCCAAAAGCTATACTCTGAATAATCACATCAGAATGCCAGCTGAAACTTAGAAGGGTTTCACTCAAACCAAAAAATGACTATAATGGGCCATTGGTAAGTTCTGAAAGAGGCCAGTGAAAACTGGGAAACATGAACTTGAACTCTTAAAACCAACTAGCAAAGCTCCTTTCCAGGACAGGACATCACACTGAGGAGAAAGTTCTGGAATTAGAATCAGAATTGGTCTGTTACAATAGTGACAGAGACAAAGGAAAGAGAAGGTCCACATACAATTGGGGGAGGGTCAGGAAATCTCAGAAAGCGAGCCAACATATTATTTAACACTTTACAAATAAAAACAGAAGAGGGAGATCTGTGAAATTAATAAAGATAGGCTGAACCATTCCTCCTTCTAAAGGTTCAAGGAAACTATTTTCATGAAAAAATGAGTAGAAAAAAAATGTATCACGTCAAATGCCATACAGGGTTGTTATAAGAAAAAAAAAAAGCCAGGCATGGTGGCATGTTCAAATCCAGCCTGGCAACATAGTGAGACAAAAAAGAAAGAAAAGAAAGGAAGAAAGAAAAGAAAAGAAGAGAGGGAAAAAAAAGACACAATAGCATTCTAGGATATGCCTACAAAACATATTAAAATTATAACTTATTATTTTATTTTGAGATGGGGTTTCCCTATATTGCCCAAGCTGGTCTCAAATTCCTGGGCTTAAGCAATCCTCCCAAGTAGCTGGAACTATAGGCTTGTGCCACCATACCAAGCCATAACTTACTATTTTAAAACAAGCTAAAAGACATTAAGAAAATGACATAAAACATGAAAGAACAACATAAATCATAACTCAGGAAAAAATCAGAAACAAAAGGAAAAAACCATTTTAGAAATGAACTAAACTAGAAGGAAGACAAGAGTTAATAAATATAAGAGAGAACCTTAAAAGAAATTAAAAGTGAAATAGAATAAGATTTAAAGATTCAAAGATTTAAATGCTTCCCAATTTAAAATAATTGATAATAGAAGAAATGTCTTACAAATTTTTTAAAAAAGATAAACAATTCTGGCCGGGCGCGGTGGCTCACACCTGTAATCCTAGCTCTCTGGGAGGCCGAGGCAGGCGGATTGTTTGAGCTCAGGAGTTCGAGACCAGCCTGAGTAAGAGCAAGACCCCATCTCTACTAAAAAAAATAGAAAGAAATTATCTGAATAACTAAAAATATATAGAAAAAATTAGCCAGGCATGGTG
>NW_012139414.1:6869387-6894749 GCF_000956105.1 Propithecus coquereli
TAAAAATTCAAGAGAAAGTCAAATATTGATAATAGGGCAAAAAAATCTAACATATGAAAAATAGGAGTCTTTGAAGAAAATGAAACACAGCAAATACTAAAAACCAAAATTCTAGAAAATGTTCTTCAAAAAAATTTTTCACCTGTATATTAACAAAGCACATGGTGTACCTGAGAATATCTGCTTTATAGTGACCAACATCAAGACATACTCTAGTAAAATTATTGTACTGTAAAGAAGAAAAAAACCTTCGAGTTTTTTGAGTTTGAGGCAAAATGTGCAAATGACTTATAGGAGAAAGAAAATCAATCATCAGACTTTTGAACATCAATACTATTCTTTTTTTCTCGAGACCCAGAATCTTGCTCTGTTGCCCCTGGCTGGAGTGCAGTGACGTCATCATAGCTCACTGCAACCTTGAATTCCTGGGCTCAAGTGATCCTCCTCCCTCAGCCTCCCAAGTAGCTGGGACTACAGAGTCACACCACCACACTCAACTAATTCTTTCTATTTGTTGTACAGTTGGGGTCTCACTCTTGCTCAGGGTAGTCTCGAACGCCTGACCTCAAGTGATCCTCCTGCCTTGGCCTCCCAGAGTGCTAGGATTACAGGTGTGAGCCAGTGTGCCCAGTTTGAACATCAATACTTTTTAAAAACTTAATTTTTTAAATTGACAAATAAAAATTGAATATATTTATGGTGTACAATGTTTTGAAATATGTATATACTCAATCAAGCTAATTAACATATGCATTACCTCATATACTTACCACTTTTTTGTTTTGAGAACATTTAAAATCTACTCTCCAAGCAATTTGCAAGTATACAATACATTGTTATTAACTATAGTCACCACAGTATACAATATTTAATACATTCCCACCAACAATGTACAGAGTTCCCTTTTTTCCACATCCTCGCCAACATTTATCTTTTTGGTAATAGCCATTCTGACAGGTATGACATCACATCTCATTGTGGTTTTAATTTGTATTTCCCTGATAATTAGTGATGTTGGGCATTTTTTCATATACCTATTGGCCATTTGCATGCCTTCTTTTAAGAAATGTCTATTCAGGTTCTTTGCCCATTTTTAAATTGGGTTATTTGTTTTCTTGCTACTATTTGAGTTCCTTACATATTTTGGATATTAACCCCTTATCAGATACATGATTTCCAAATATATTCTCCCATTCCACAGGTTGTCTCTTCACTCTGTTGATTGTTTTCTTTGCTGTGCAAAACTTTTTTGTTTGATATAATCCCATTTGACTATTTTTGCTTTTGTTGCCTGTGCTTTTGAGCTCAGATCCAAAAAAATCATTGCCCAGATCAATGTCATGGAGATTTCCCCCTATGTTTTCTTCTAGTAGTTTTATAGTTTCACGTTCTATGTTTAAGCTTTTAATCCACTTTGAGTTGGTATTTGTACACGGTGTAAGATGAGTCTAATATCATTCTTCTGCATGTGTATATCCAGTTTTCCCAATACTATGTATTTAGGAAACGGTCCTTTCCCCATTGTTTTCTGGTACCCTTGTTGAAGACCAATTGACCGTAAATGTGTGGGTTTCTTTCTGGGCTCTCTATTCTGTTCCACTGATGTATGTGTCTGTTTTTTATGCCAGTACCATGCTGTTTGATTACTATAGCTTTGTAGTACATTTTGAAGTCAAGTGATGCCACCAGCTTTGTTCTTTTTCAAGACTGCTATTCAGGATGGTTCCATAGAAATTTTAAGATTGTTTTTATATTTCTGTGACAATGTCATTGAAATTTTTATAGGGATTGCATTAGCAGATCTCTTTGGGTAATACGGACATTTCAATAATATTGATTCTTCCAATCTATGAATATGGAATAGCTTCCCATTTATTTTTGTCATCTTCAATTTTTTTCATCAATGTTTTATAGTTTTTAGTATACAAGTCTTTCCAGGTCTTTCACCACATTGGTTAAATTTATTCCTTTTTTTTCCTTGTAGCTATCATGAATGGGATTGTTTCCTTGATTTCTTTTTTGGGTAGTTCACTGTTAGGGTACAGAAATGCTACTAATTTTTGTATGCTGATTTTATATCCTGAAATTTTGCTGAATTCATTTAGTAGTTCTAACAATTTTTGGTAGAGTCTTTAAGGTTTTCTATATATAAGATCATGTCATCAGCAAACAGAGACAATTTAACTTCTTCCTTTCTGACTTGGATAGCTTTTATTTCTTTCTCTTGTCTAACTGCTTGGGCTAGGATGCCCAGTGCTATGCTGAATAGAAGTGGCGAGAGTGGAATCCTGTCTTGTTCCTGATCTTAGAAGAAAGCTTTTAATTTTTCACCATTGAGTATGATGTTAGATATGGGCTTGTGATATGCAGCCTTTATTGTGTTGAGGTACCTTCCTTCTACACCTAAATTTGTTGAGAATTTTTATTATGAAAGGATGTCGAATTTTGTCAGATGTTTTTTCTGCATCTAGTAAAATGATCATATGGTTTTTGTCTTTCATTAAGTTAATGTGGTGTTTCAAATTTATTGATTTGCATGTTCTGAACCATCCTTATATCCTAGAGATAAATCCTATTTGATTATACTGAATGACCTGTTTAAAGCGCTATTGAACTACGTTTACTAATATTTTGTTACGGATTTTTGCATGTATGTTCACCAGAAATATTGGCCTGTAATTTTTCTTGTAGATCAATACTTTTTCCCAGAAAGAATAGAGCAATCAATTTAACAAAAATATGGAAGAGAAATGGGCCAAGAATTTTATATCCAGCAAAAATGACTTAAGTATAAAGGGCACAGAGCAGCTGTTATCAAAATTACAAACGCAGGGAATACTGTTCCCATGGATACTTTCTGAAGAATCTACTAGAGTATATAACAGCAAATCTTTTCTGTAAAAGACTAGATAGAAAATATTTTAGGCTCTGTAATTTATAGAATCTGTTGCATATTCTTTTTAAAATTTTTATAAACCTTAAAAAATTTCTAAAAATGTAGAGATGAATGGATAAACAGCAGCATATAAATACAATGGAATATCATTCAGCCTTAAAAAAGGAGACACTGCCATTTCCAACAATATGAATGAATCCGGAGGCCATTATGCTAAGTGAAATAAGCTAGACACAGAAAGAAAAATACTTCATGATCTCATTAATATGTGGAATCTAAAAAAGTCAAACTCAGCCAGGTGCAGTGGCTCACGTCTGTAATCCCAGCACTCTGGGAGGCTGAGGTGGGAGGATCGCTTGAGCTCAGGAGTTCGAGACCAGCCTCAGCAAGAATCAGACCCCATCTCTACAAAAAAAAGAAAATTTAGCCAGGAATGGTGGCACATGCCTGTAATCTCAGCTACTCCCAGCTACTCAGGAGGCTGAGGCAGGAGGATCGCTTGAGTCCAGGAGTTTGAGGTTGTAGTGAGCTATGATGACGCCACTGTACTCTAGACTGGAAGACAAAGTGAGACTCTATCTCAAAAATAAAGAAAAAAATAAAAAGTCAAATTCACCGAAGCAGAGAGTAGGGGCAGGAATGGGAAGGAACTGGGGAGACGTAGGTCAAAGGGTACAAACTTGCACTTACGAGGAATAAAATAAGTATAGAAATATAATGTACAGTGAAGATTATAGTTAATAATATATTGTATACTGAAAATTTGCTAGAGTAGATTTTAAGTACTCTTACCACAAAAATAGAGGCAACTATGTGAAATGATAGATATGTTAATTTTCTTGACTAGTAGTCATTTCACTATATATATAGCAAGATATCAAGACTAACCCTAACCCTATACACCTTAAATGTATACAACAAAACATTTTAAAAATATAAAAATTTGTAAAAACCACTCTTAGCTCACAGGTCATACAAAAATAGGTGGCAGACCATAGTTTGCCAACCCCTGTACTAGAAAATGAGCTTCAGACAAGCAAAATAAACGGGGATGATAGTAAGTAAACAGTTATCCATAGAAATAAAATTAAATGAGTTAAAAGTAACATAGTATGTAAGTATATTCTGACAATGTGATACCCTTTTAAAACTGTTCTCATTCATCTTAACAGTAGTGACAGTATAATATGGGATAAAGCAAATGAATAATTATATGACAGGCTAATCCTATCATCCCCTGTGTCCTTCAGAACAACGATTCTCAGTGTGAAGAAAGCTGATGTAGATTAAATATAGAACTCTACAGTCCTGTTTTTTGTTGTCATTTGTTTCTGTTTTTTGAGATGGGGTCTTTCTATGTTGCCCAGGCTGGCCTCAAACTCCTGGGCTCAAGGGATCCTCCTGCCTCAGTCTCCCAAGTATCTGGGAGTACAGATGTATGCCCCTGTGCCTGGCTAGTCCTGCTTTTGAACTGAAAGCATCAGTATGAACTCATGAAATATTTTATTATATTCATTCTCTCCCCCCACCCCCAGCTATGTCCATTGAAAGAGGCTCATAGATATTGACTACCCCCGAAGCAATAAGTATTCCTTCTGGCCATATAATGGTCTTCAAAAAACATTCCCACTAAAACAAACTAGAACATCTTGAAGAAATGACTGACTCCTGATATGAGCTGAGCCTGTAATATCTTGTCACACCAGATAGCAAGAAAGCTATCAGACGCAACTGAGGTCACGGTAAAAGTACTCAGGAGCCAATTTGAAGAAACATCTAGTGACCAGAGAAGGGAAAATTTGAACTCAATAAAAATATTAATTGCAACAGATAGAAACCTATAAAGTTTGTCTCTTAGAAAGGTAATAAGGAACCAAACCATTATCTTGGCAAAAAAGAAAAAAAAAACAAAAAGAATCAAGTATTTATCATGCTTTTCCTATATGAAAAATTATAACCCTAGGCAACCAAAAATATTAATAGGCACAGGGATGAGTTTCTTTGTAAAATTTTTCCAGCTAAGATATGGAAAAGAAATCAGAATAACAATATCGAAATTTTGTAAGATCCAACAAATTGATGAATCTAGGCACTGAGGATCAATGGCTGCTAACATCACCAAAAGAATTACAACCACACATAATGGATAGCTTTGCCAAATCAGACCTTGAGTGTGATTAAGCCTCTGGATTCAGATGCCAATTTTTATGAGGAGAACATGCTGGACAATCAGCAGTTCCAATGCAACATTTTGCAATCAGCAAAATTCAGATTTTGAGTAACTTCACAGGCTAAATGGCCTGGGTTCTTCAAAAAATTAAGTGTATCACAAAGAAAGGAATGGAGCATTTGGAAAACTGTAGATTAAAGGAAACTTAAAAGACATGTCAAATTATTTTAACGGGCAAAACTAACCTACAGTGTCTAGGGATGCACATTTGGGTAATAAAACTATAATGAAATGGAAGAAGTGATTTCTAAAGGTGCCTACATAGTGAATAGTTTGGGAGGAAGGGAGAGGATTTAGTTTGGGATAGGGTATATGAAAAAGCTTCTGGACTGACACAGTTCCATTTCTTGACATGAGTGATAGTTTCAAGAGTGTTTACCTTATTAAAATTCATTAAGCTAAAGCTAATTTTTAAATAGACCTTACAATGGTCTACAAGGCCCTACTTAACATAATCTGACCTCCTCACACTCCCTCGGTCACTGAGTTCCAGTCCCCCTGATGTCTCTGCAGTTCCTTGAGCAGGGCCAGGCATGGTAACTTGTTAGCAACTTCACAGACAATTTTCTGTCTGGAACTCTGTTTCTCAGATATATACATGGCTAACCTCCTTCAAGACTCACCTCCTTCAAGACTGTGCTCAGATATCCCCTTCTCAATGAGACTACTGATTACTCTATTTAATATTATAACCCTGAAAATCCTCTGGGGCCTGGTCCCCTTTATTTTCTTCTGCTTTTTGTTTTTTCCATTATAACCTTCTAATATACTATATATTTTTCTTTTTTAGTATGTTTTTTGTCTCCCCCCACAAGAATGTAGGATCCACGAGGGAAAGAATTTTTGTTTACTTGCTCTCCTACAGTTCTCTCCTCAAATATCACCTTACCAACCAGTCCTTCCCTGACAATTCCACACCCCAGCTCTTGGCAACTCCCTCTCCCTATTCTCTGCTTTATTTCTTATTTCAAAGCACTTATTGCCATCTGACAAACTAGACATTTAACTTGTCTTTTTTTTTTTCCTATGGGATGGCTCCCAGTGTTTTGTCTGTTTTTAAAACTGTTGTAACCCAGCACCTAGAACATTATCTGACACATAGGGTACTCAGTAAAACATGATGAGTGAACAAATAAATAGTATTTATTGTATTTAAGTAGTTTTTCCTTCTTAAGGGTTTTTCTTATGAATGACAAATGAATTTTACCAGGAGACTTATCAACACTATTGTAAGGGTTTCTCTAATTTATTGATGTAGAAAATTATGTTGATTGACAGATTTTTCTAATAGTGAACCTCACTGTTGAGACATAAACTATTTGGTCATAATAGCTTATCAATCTTTGGTACATTGCTGAATTCTGTTTACTAGTATTTTATGGTTTTGGCATCTATATGTATAAGAAAATTTCTACATACGTATGTGTCTCTTTATAAAAATTTTCCAACTAAGATATAGAAAAGAAATCAGAATTACAATATCAAAATTTTGCAAGATCCAACAAATTGATGGATCTAGGCACTGAAGATCAATGCCTGCTAAAATCACCAAAAGAATGACAACCACACATAAGGGAAACTTTCTTTTATGTAATTTCTATTGGGTTCTGTCATTAAATCATGGTTTCATGAAATGAGTGGGGAATTTTCTATCTTTTACTGTGACCTAAAATAGTTTAAGTGGGCCGGGCGTGGTGGCTCACGCCTATAATCCTAGCTCTCTGGGAGGCCGAGGCGGGCGGATTGTTTGAGCTCAGGAGTTCGAAACCAGCCTGAGCAAGAGCGAGATCCCGTCTCTACTAAAATTAGAAAGAAATTAATCGGACAACTAAAAATATACAGAAAAAATCAGCCGGGCATAGTGGCGCATGCCTATAATCCCAGCTACTCAGGAGGCTGAAGCAGGAGGATCACTTGAGCCCAGGAGTTTGAGGTTGCTGTGAGCTAGGATGACGCCATGGCACTCACTCTAGCCCGGGCAACACAGTGAGACTCTGTCTCAAAAAAAAAAATAAATAAATAAAATAAAATAAAATAGTTTAAGTGGCACTGGACTCATCTGTTGTCTAATGGTTGGAAATAATTCAGTTGTGAATCATGTATTCCTTTTTAAATGGCATTTCCTTTTTTTTTGAGATAGAGTCTGACTCTGTTGCCCGGGCTAGAGTGCTGTGGCATCAGCCTAGCTCACAGCAACCTCAAACTCCTGGGCTCAAGCGATCCTCCTGTCTCAGCCTCCTGAGTAGCTGGGACTACAGGTATGCGCCACCACGCCCAGCTAATTTTTTCTATTTTTAGTTGCCCGGCTAATTTTTTTTCTATTTTTAGTAGAGACAGGGTCTCACTCTTGCTCAGGCTGGTCTTGAACTCTTGAGCTCAAGCAATCCTCCAGCCTCAGACTCCCAGAGTGCTAGGATTACAGATATGAGCCATGGTGCCCAGCCTTAAATGGTATTTCTTACTCACCTTTTAATCTCTTTGATGCTAATCAATCTAAAGTTCTCCATCTATCCTGAAAAATCAGCTATTGTCTCTAGACTTTCAAATTTATTGCAAATGTACTCTCACGTAGTAGCCTCATAATTCTTTTAAATTTCTATCTCCTTTCTCATCCATTACAGTGTATATTCGCTCTTTTACCTTCATCAATACTGCAAAAGGTTTACCTTTTTACTAATCATCTCAAACAACCAATTTTGGTTTTTATTTATCCTTTCTATCTTTTTCTAATTTATTAATTTCAGCTTTTATCTGCATTGACTTTAGGACCCAATACCCTGACTCTTTTCTCTAAGATATCATTCCACTGTCCTAAAAGCCCTTAAAATTGGATCTATTTCTTATTCTATTCTTTGCCACTGATGAAGGCAAATCAACCTTGATTCATAGGTAAGGAGATTTTATTATTAAAGTACTGAGGAGGGCTCATTGAAAAACATAACAAGGGCATCAATAGCAGCATTAAACTGGAGGTTCCACAAACATGTATAGTTGAAGGCTAAACTATAGCATAGCTTTAAAAGTAGCCATAATATGTATATGTATTTCTGCCACACACCCCCAATAAATCTTTCATAGGGGCAAGAATTTTTGTTTTGTTTGCTGCTGTATTTCAAGTGCCAAGAATGGTTCTAGGCACATAATAGGAGCTCAACAAATATTTATTGAGTAAATGAATAAACTGGAGAAGTCTGTTTCTAATTCTTCAGATTAAACCAGTATTTTTAGGTTTAGATTAATAGTGAGCACAAGGTCAAGAAAAAAATAAAACCTCCCTTGTTTACCCTTTTTCTCCCCTATGTCCTGGAGGTGTCTTAGTCTTTATTCTTCACTTTTGTAATGAAAGCAGCTCTGCTGTGGTTTGGTCTCTGGTTGTTTTATTTTCTCTGTGCAGCAACATCTTGGTGTTTGGCCAGCCCTGCATTCTTTGCAAGAACAAATCTGATTTCTTTTTTATGGCCTACAATTGATGGCAAAAACACTGGCATTTCATTTCTCAGTAGTTCCCTTACTAACTCATCCTGCTTTGGTCATCCAGCATGAAATTACAGAACCAATTTGGTTAAATGTTGCTAATAATTACCCTAAGCCCCTTCTGGACTTCGAGAATAACATACGTGACCAAATATTTAAATACTGGCTAAAATGCAATAGAGTAATCAACAGACTCATCATTAGACCTGAGTTTTATGTTTTCATCTCAAAGGGGAATCGTTTAACATGCTTATACCTTAATTAAGGCTTTTAGCAGTTACAAATAATGAAACTGTAGTTGAATTTCCTTCCATGACGATTGAATTTTATAGCAGTATATATTACTGATTTGAACAGCATTGGCAGAGCAATCGAGATTTTTTAAAAAATCTTAAAAATTCTCTTTCATAATATGGAGTACACACTGAATTTAAAGAACAGCAACATTTTCTGAAGTGTGTAACTCAAAATTTTATGTATATACCCATGTAATCACCACCCAGATGAAGACAGAGAACATTTCCAGCATCCCAACAGTCTCCTCTGTGTCACCTCCCAGTCAGTACTCCTAAGATAACCACTATTCCAACTACAATCTACATAAAGATTGGTTTTTACCCATTTTTTGAAATTTGAATAAATAGAAACCTACAATACATCCTTGTTTGCATCTGGCTTTTTACACTCAGTATTATTTCTGAGATTCAACCATGTTGCATGTTATCAATGGTTTGTTTCTTTTTATTGCTGAGTAACATCTCATTGCATGAATATACCATATTCTATTTTATACATTTCCATTGACAGGCACCATTTGGATCCATTTCCAGCTTTCAGCTATTATTATGAATAGTGTCACTATAAATATTCTTGTATTTTTGAAGAAGAGTTTTGCCCAATATGGAAGTTTTGGTTGAATTTTTCCTTTCAGCAATGTGAATTATCATCCCACTGCTTCTGGACTCCATGGTTTCTGATGAGAAGTCAGCTGTTAATCTTACCAAGGATCCTTTGTATGTGATGAGGTGCTTTTCTCTTGCTTCTTGAAAGATTCTTTGTCTTTGGCTTTCAATAGTTCAGTTATTAAGTGTCTAGGTGCGGATCCCTTTGTTTTTATCCTACTTGGAGTTTAAGGAACTTCTTGGATGTGCGGATACAGGTTTTTTAAAATCAAACTTGGGGTTTTAGCCGTTAGTTCTTCAAATATTATTCTTCCCTTTTCTATCTCTCCTCTCTGAGATTCCCATCATGTATATGTTGGTATATCTGATGGTGTCCCGTAGGTCTCTTAGGCTCTGTTCAATTTTCTTAATTATTTTTTTTCCTGTTTCTCAGATTGAATAAAGTCGTGACCTATCTTCAAATTTGCTAATTTCTTTCTTCGTCCTGCTCAAATCTCCTACTGGGCCTCAGTCAGTGAATTTTTCATTTTTGTTACTATACTTTTCAACTCCAGAATTTCTATCTGGTTCAGTTTATAATTTCTATCTCTTTACTTATATCCTCTATTTGGTGAGACATTGTTCTCATACTTCCTATTAGTTCTTTAGATATGGTTTCCTTTAGCCCTTTGAAGAGCTATTTTAAATAGCTGATTTAAAATATTTGCCTAGGAAGTCCAATGTCTGGGCTTCCTCAGGGAAAATTTCTACTGATGATTTTTTTTCTTGTTTTGTTTCATGTCTCGTAATTTTTTGATGAAAACTGGACATTTTAAATGTTATTATATAATGTGGTAACTCTGGGAATCAGATTCTCTCTCCTCCCCAGAGTTTGTTGTTGCTGCCTATCATAGTAGTTGTTTGTTTAGAGTCTCTTCAAAACTAATTCTATAAAGTCTGTATTATTTGTTGTGTGTAGCCACCGAACTTCTGTTAGCTTAGAGGTCAGCTAATAATTAGATTACTTTAGATGCCTGGAACCAAACAATCTCCCAATATTTGCAGAAGGGCTCTGTGTGGGTTTGGAATATACCTCCAATACTCAGCCAGTTAGTTTATAACTCGGCCTTAGCCTTCACTTCCTGCTTCCACAGAGCCTCAAGATCAGCCAGAGGTCTTCTTTGGGCATACATAGAGTCGTGCCCAAGCACATGGCCTTTTACATTCTCAGAAATATTCAAAGATTTTCAAAGCCGTTGGACATCTCATTCCTAGTCTTTGCTCCCAGGCTTTTTAGTTATTCTATTGTTTGTACCAATTGTTATCTATTGACTCAGGAAGCAATGACTCAATAATTTGTTTATAAATGTTTTCTAGTTTTTATAGATCCAGGGTCTTGCTATGTTGCTCATGCTGGTCTTGAACTCCTGGCCTCAAGCAATCCTCCTGCCTTAGCCCCCCAACATATTAGGATTACAGGTATGAGTTACTGTGCACAGCCAAGGCAAGACTTTTGAACAAGTCTCCCACGGAGCCACCAAATAAGGCAAAACAAATAATTACAATTCTTTAAAAATGAGGTCTGTTCTGCTCTCCCTGGCACTGGGAATGCAGGCTGTTATATTTTGGCCCCAGCTTATACGTGGAATGGGGCTAGGGGAAGTTAAAATGCCACAAAGCTCACTGTTCTTATTGATTAAATCTTTTCTTCTTTTTATGTCAATAAGCATTCCCCAAGTTGTTTCAAGCCTTTGGTTAGTCTCTAGAGTTCTGGAAAAGTGGATTCTGACAGTTTTTGCCAATTTCTCTGCTGCTCTCCTGGAAGGGCAAAATTTTACATTTCTTTACTGTGCTATTTTTGCTGATGTCACCCCAAAACATCAAAACTTTTTAAACCACTTGAAAACACCTCTCTCCAATCTCTACAGTAAATCAATTTGTCAAACATTTACTTAGGATTTATTATGCTGTGTGGCTAAAGAGATCATTATGACAAAGTGTTTGCCTGCGAATAATGTGATAAATGCAACAGAATCAGATCCTAAATGAAATTGTTAATAATTACGAAACTGGAGTAGGGTCCAGAAGCTGCAATTTTAATAAGTGTCCCAGATGATTTTGATACTGGTAGCTTTCTTGGAGAAAAACTGCCTTCAGTTGTTTTCAGCCTCTACATACTAGGACTGTATACTGATACGTAGCATAAATGTGTTACAGACTAGCGCAGAAAACTGGGCAATCAGAAAAGGAAAGAGTTACCATTATAGAAAAACAGAATTACTAATTGCAATATAGGAAGAAGAGGGCATAAGGGAGCCTGCCTTATGCCTCTGTGCACAAGCAATCTTGATCCTAGTAATGACTTTTGTCAATACTAGAAAAAAGCCTTGAAACTGTTCTGATGTTATCTCCTCAGAGAAACCTTCCCTGATCCCTATTTAAATTGGCAACTCTCAAAATATTCTTTTTCCCTTTAACCTATTTAACCAAGATAAAATTTTAAAAATATCTCTGAACTTGTGTTTTTTCTTTTGTTTATTTTTTCCCCCAACATGTGTTTTCTTATCAAAGCAAGCAGGTTACTCTTTCCCAATATCACACCCGCCATTATGCCCTAAGGAAAGTGGCAGAGGAAATGGAAAGCCTGTGCTGGATAGGCTTCCGGTGTATTTTTGGGAGGAGAAAAGAACAGCAGTGACACATGTCTGTCCTGTTGCCCTCTCTCCAGGATAAAGTTCCAGAGGGGAAAAAGACATGTTAAACAGGTTGATCAATTGCCCAGTTAGGGTTCTGGGAGGGAGACTGCTGTACAGGGTGCCCCTTGACAAGAAGGTGGAGGCTGCGTCATCAGCATTATCAAGGTGATGAATTAAGTTATCCAGAGTCCTCTGGCTCCCACATGGCATAAAAAGCATGCAGAATTTTCTATATGTCCCATGCAAGACGAGAAAGGGGGCTGAGGGTTCTGCTAGCAAAATTACTGAGGGACAGGGGTTTGCCCCAGGGGAGGCAAAGAGATGTGGTAGCTTAGCGCTGTGTAGTAAGTCTGACTGCCCAGGTCCAGGGCTTAAAGATTGTGACAGCCAAACTCCACAGGGTCAACATGAGCCAAGGTGGGGCCAGTGAAGCAGGGAGAACCAGTAGGCCATGGCTGAGCTAGAGAGAAGAGACGCACTGACCACAGAATGCAGCAGCACTTAGCAAGACAAGCAGTGACCAGGTGGACAGGGACACTATCATTGCAGAGGCCAAAGAGGACTCAGAGAGCAGCACAAAACCACAAACACTTACCTAATCTTTGTCCACATATATCCACATGACATCTAGGGAAGAAATGTGGTCCTCCTCCTTGCATGTATAGGGAGTCCCAGTAGTTGTAGTAAAAATAACACACTTCTATGGTATTTATGTGCCACACACAATCCTAAGCTTTTTATATATTATTAATTCATTTAAACGTCATAACAAGCCTATGAGCTAAGTACCTTTATTATCAACACTTTAGAGGTAAAAAAAAATTTAGGCATACAGAAGTTAAATATCTGATTCAAGGTCCCACAATTAGTAAGTGGTAAAGCCAAGATTTTAACCCAATCTGACAACTTATATTTCAGGGAAAAATAGATGTATTAACTGTCTTTTTAAAAATATATGAAAATGATAAAACAAAATGTCAGCCACACAAAGATTATTCTAGCTAAAGAATCTAGGTATTCTATGCCTCTGAATCCAGAATAAGATAAAGAAATAGGAGATAACATATATCCATCAGCTGCCCAAAATTTAAAGGTAGGCACTAATCCATTAAATGACTGTTACTGAACAAAACTGATATACTAGAAAGCAAAGCAAGCTAGCACATGAATTTACAAATGTTTTAGGAACACAGCAACACTGTGGTGCCCACACGTGATGAGTTCAGGTAAGATAAAAGCCTTCAGAGACTGGGTACAGTGACTCATGCCTGTAATCCGAGGACTCTGGGAGGCTGAGAGGGGAGGAACGCTTGAAGCCAGGAGTTCGAGACCAGCCTGGGCAACATAGTGAGATCCCGTCTTTACAAAAAAATTAACTGGGCATGTTGGCATTTGTAGTCCTAGCTACTCAGGAGGCTGAGGCAGGAGGATTGCTTGAGGCCAAGAGTTCAAGACTACAATGAGGGCCGGGTGCGGTGGCTCACGCCTGTAATCCTAGCTCTCTGGGAGGCCAAGGCGGGCGGATTGTTTGAGCTCAGGAGTTCGAAACCAGCCTGAGCAAGAGCGAGGCCCCGTCTCTACTAAAAACAGAAAGAAATTAATTGGACAGCTAAACGCTTGAGCCCAGGAGTTTGAGGTTGCTGTGAGCTAGGCTGACGCCACGGCACTCTAGCCTGGGCAACACAGTGAGACTCTGTCTCAAAAAAAAAAGAAAAAGACTACAATGAGCTATGATCATGCCACTGCACTCTAGCCTGGGCAACACAGTGAGACTCTGTCTCAAAAAAAAAAGAAAAAGACTACAATGAGCTATGATCATGCCACTGCACTCTAGCCTAGGCAACAGAGCAAGATCTCATCTCTTAAAAAAAAAAAATTGATGATAGCTTATATACCTCAACACAGATAAATCTTAAAAGATAATGTTAAGGAGAAAAAACTAACAGAAGAGACCATAGACTATGATCCCATTTATATAAAGTTCACTAACAGGCAAACTTAACAACAACAAAAAAAGAAGAAAAACATGACAATGAAAGATCACAGATCACTAAGTAATTTCAAATATTGCTACCATAATGCTAAAATTCCCAACCTGCCATTTCAATTTCCCTAGTAGAGCTGTTCGAATCAGGAGCTCACTTTGTTTCATTAAGGAGACAAACATTTCATGAGTTTAAGACTATCTCTGAGCTGAGTGTGGTAATGTGTGCCTGTAGTCCCAGCTACTCAGGAGCTCAGACAGGAGGGTAGCTCGAGCCCAGGAAGGAGTTCAAGGCTGCAGTGAGTGTACCAATGCAATCCAGCCTAGGCAACAAAGTGAACCCCCATCTTTATAAAAAATAAAAAAAGAATATCTCTGTCCCAAACAGGCTTACAGGAGACTGTGTGATAACATTAACAAAAGCCTACGATGCACCTGGTATGGTGTTTAACACTAGGGGGTCAGGGCATAAGCATTTAATAATAAAAATAATAATATGCTACTAATAATACCAGTTTGGAACACTTACTATATGCCAAATACTATTCTAAAGGCTTTATAATAATTTAAATTTAATCCTCACAACAACGCTATTAAGTAGATACTACCACCATCATCTCCAATGGGTACAATTACCATCCTAATAGTAAATAAAGATAATAGGTAAAATTTTCCAATATTTACTACATACCAGGTATGTGACTAGTGGCTTTACAGTCATTCTAACTTAGTCCTCACAACAACCCTATGGAGTAGGTACTGTTATCATCCCTAATGGATACTATTACAGTAGCCCCTGATCTGTGGTTTTGCTTTCTGTGGTTTCAGTTCCCTGCAGTCAACCGTGGTCTGGAAATATTAAATGGAAAATTCCAGAAATAGACAACTTATAAGTTTTAAAATACATGTCATTCTGAGTAGTGTGATGAAATCTCGTGCAGTCTCATTCTCTCCAGCCTGGGGAGGAATCATCCCTTTGTCCAGCTTGTCCACTCTATGTACACTACCTGCCCATTAGTCACTTAGTAGCTGCCTTGGTTATCAGATCGAGTGTTGCGGTATCACAGTGCTTCTGTTCAAGTAACTCTTATTTTTCTTAATAATGGCTCTAAAGCTCAAGAGCAGTGATGCTGGCATATTCTGTTTACTATTAGTTATTGCCGTTAATCTCTTACTGGGCCTAATTTATAAATTACGCTTCATCACAGGTATGTACGTATGGGAAAAAACAACAGAGGCATCTTCTAAGTTTTATACCTTGCTACGGACTGAATGTTTGTGTCCCCCCACCCCCAGTTTCTTATGTTAGAACCTAATCACCAATGTGATGGTATTAAAAGGGGGACCTTTGGGAGGTACCTTTATAAAAGAGACCTGAGACAGATCCCTTGCCCCTATCAGCATGTGAGGACACAAGAAGGTGCCATCTATGAACCAGAAAGCAGGCCCCCACCAGACATTGAATCAGCCAGTGCCTGATCTTGGACTTTTCAGCCTCCAGAACTGTGAGAAATCAATTTCTGTGTTTATAAGCTATCTAGTTGGTAGTATTTTGTTACAGCAGCCCAAACAGACTGAGACATACCCTAAAAGGTCAAACTCATGCCTATTAAAACTAAGTGTTTTTAGAAACCATTATGATCTCAATCTCTTACAATTTTTTATCATTTTTATAAATTTAACAAGACATTATAATCAATTTTTTAAAAGCAAATTTGAGGCCGAGCGCGGTGGCTCACGCCTGTAATCCTAGCACTCTGGGAGGCCGAGGCGGGAGGATTGTTTGAGCTCAGGAGTTCGAAACCAGCCTGAGCAAGAGCGAGACCCTGTCTTTACTAAAAATAGAAAATAAATTAATCGGCCAACTAAAAATATATAGAAAAAATTAGCCGGGCATGGTGGCACATGCCTGTAGTCCCAGCTACTCAGGAGGCTGAGGCAGAAGGATTGCTTGAGTCCAGAAGTGTGAGGTTGCTGTGAGCTAGGCTGACGCCATGGCACTCACTCTAGCCCAGGCAAAAGAGTGAGACTCTGTCTCAAAAAAAAAAAAAAAAAAAGTAAATTCGAAGTTTTGCAATTCTGTAAGTTTCACTTCTGTTTTCTTTGTTAAGTTCAACCAAAATTAAATGTTCCCTCAACCAGAGCCACTCTACTTCCAAGTACTTTATATATCAAGCTTCCTTATGAGGTTTCATTTGAAAAAAGAGTGCCTCACTAATAACAGAAGTTTGAAAGCAATTGGTCTATAAGATAAAATTTAAGATGTTTAGCATAAAATGTAAGGCCCTCCAAAGCCTGGCCCCCACGAACTCTCTTAAGCCTTATTTCCCACTATTTCCTGCCTGGAAATGAACTCTCTAGCAATATCAAACTGCCTGTATTTCCCATAAATACCACACTGCTTCTCATCTTTGTTAATCTGTTCATATTGTAACTTCCCAATGATTATTTCCTGGTTTGGTTTTACTTATTTTTAAAAAATTATATTAGCTTGTGAGAAAAAAATACCATGTTCTAGGGCCAGGTGAGACTAAGTTAAAGTGATTTTCACTACACAGTGAGGAGGGCAGGGTCCATTAAGTCAGGCATAACAGGGTGTAATTGTTCCTTAAGTCCTTTTGAGCCCCTAGGTTGGGCCAGGAGTCAGGCCACAGAAGTTCTCTCTTACCTCTTCCCTTTGGACACTGCAGACCAGAGTTAGGGACTGGCTGTTACCCAGAGTAATATCTCTTGGGTGGCTCATTTGGCTAAGGAAAAGGAAACACATTCTGGACAGTCAAGGAAGAATTATAGCCTATTAACCTTGGGACACCCAAGGAGCACAATATTTTAAGTCAAAACCAAATGCTCTTCCCTTTGTCTGCTGAACTATTATCTTTTAGGTCAATGGCTCTCAAATGGGTGGGGTATGGGGGATTATTTCATCCCCCAGGGGACACTGGGAAATGTCTGAAAACATATAAAATTTTTCAAAATTTATTTACTTTTTTTTGTCTCTAAACATTATGCTATAAGATGAAGACACTTTTGGTTGTCACAGTTCATGATGGGGTAGGGGGTTGCTACTGGCATCTAGTGGGTAGAATCTAGGGATGCTGCTAAACAACCCATAATGTATACAACGGCCTCCACAACAAAGAATTATCTGGCCCAAAATGTCATACCAAGGTTGAGGGAACCCTGCTTTAGGTCTCAACTTGGTATGACATTGCCCAAGAAGGCCTTTCTGAACACCCCAAACTGGATTAGGTACCTCTCCTTGGTTTTCCATAGTTCTTAACATTGTACTGTATATAAATCTGTATCTCCTATTAGATCGTATGTTCCTTTAGGGAAAAGACCTTTTATCTCCAGGGGCTAACATAGTACCTGGCACATAGTAAGTGCTCAATAATGCAGCAGAGACTGCTATCTGCCTATCCCAATATCTAATCTATTTCTCTTAGTAAAAGAAATCCCTGCTCTCAGTTGGGCACATGGTCACCTGGAATAAGGAATATATTTCCCTAGCTGGGCACAGTGGTGCATGCATAGAGCCCCAGCTACTCAGGAGGCTGAGGTGGGAGGATCACTAGAGCCCAAGAGTTTGAGGCTGCAGTACGCTATAATTGCACCTGTGAATAGCCACTGCACTCCAGCTTGGGCAACACAGCAACACCACATTTCTAAAAATAAAATTAAAAAAAAAAGACTACAAGCCTTTCTTATAGTTATATATGGCCATAAGATGAAGTTATGGCAAGGGAAAGCAAGATGTGCTACCTGGAAAATTCTAGGAAAAATTCTCAAAAAATACTAAATGCGCCTTCTTTTACAAACACCCCACCCCCACCTTGCTGCTTAGAACGTAGATGAAATGACTAGAGCTCCAACTTGGACCACCGGGATGATGGAGCCAAAAGCTGGATTAGCCTAGATGCTGGATGACCACAAACTGACAAACTGGTCTGCCTTCTTTTACTTAACAGCCGTTATTTTGAAATCTTTGTTATTTTGGATCTCTATTATTAGAGAAACCTAATCCAAATTAATAAATGATCTAACATCCAACTTCTACTTTTTGCTACCTAATTGCCATATTCTCCAAGAAAAGTACAAACATTGCTTTATTAATTCATCTTCTGCTGCTGCTTCTCAGTCTTCACTGGTATGCTTTGAAATGCAATGTTTCCTCAGCTCTCCATTTTCCTTTCACAGCCTGTTTTGCTCTGTCAATGGTATCCCTTGTTTATTCAATTCCTCTTCTCCTGCTAAGGGGTCTCAGCCACTTATCTCTTCAATTTGGCTTATAAAATAAGCCACAATTCCAAAAGCATTCTTCTTGGGCAGTAGTTAGCAAGATTTATAAAGATTGGTTTAATGCCTTCACAAAGGAGAAGTAATCACAAGTTCCCAGACTTGTTCACTGATAACTTCATGGAAAAAAAAATATGTAATATGTATAAAATTCTTCTAGAATATTTCCATGTGAGCAGGTAGAGCTCAGGTAATTCTAATTTGAATGCTATTAAAGTGCTTATAATTTTGTGAATAGTCTGTCATTCTCTTAACTTGCTCATAATATTCTTGTTATCCTTAAATTTCAGAAAATTTTCAAGTGGCTAATTGTTTTTCTGTTAATCTTGTAAGATATTATAAGAATTTTAATTTCCAAACTGACAAAGATTCTTTGCATGGCCAAACTTTAGTCAGGCTCCTGAACCTCCTCCGGGCCCATCAGTGTACTCCTTTATAAAATCCTGTTTTAGCAAAGAAGCCTGCCAAGTCAGTTCAGCAAGAACCCCCTACCCTCAATATCTTATCACCTTTAATATCTGATAAGGATCACCTTCAATATCTGGTAAGATTCCTCATCCTCCACCTTCCCCCAGGTGATGTCTGATCACCCTAGCCTGTCTGCAGCAAGAATCCTATTTGGTCAACTTAGCCAGAATCCCCCTTACCCCTGATGATTCCTCTTAGTAATTTTCCATCCACCCACCCCCACACTGCTCCTTGGCGATAAACCCCACTTGCCCATACTATATTCAGAGGTAAGCCCAATCTCTCCCCCCAACTGCAAAACCCCATTGCAACAGCGCCATGTCTATCATGGTGGTCCTGAATAAAGACTGCCATACCAAGTATCATTGAATAATTTTTTCTTTAACAAAACTAAATTCCATTTTGGAAATTAAAATTTAATATTCTAAATTTAATAAATTACTATTCTTTCTACTTCCTTAAAACTATCTCCAGTTAAAAAACCTCTTTGCATTATCTTTGCTGTTTAATCTTTCTTTGCTCTAGATCTAATTTCTAGTTTTTTCTTTGCTTTACTTATTAGAAGCTGTAGCGTGTCAGCTTTCACGTTCTTATTTGTTCTCTTATGCTTACCACTGCTATTATATTTTTCATTCTAACTTATTTGTGCTTAATATTAATAGTTGCTATGTCCTTTTCCTGCTCTAAGTATAGATAACAACTATTCACTGACTTGTACTTGTGATTCCTGACCTTCCGTTTAAGCGTTACTCACATTATTCTGCTCTTCTGGCTTTGCTCTTTTGACCTAGCTAACCTGATTTCTATTTCTTCCAGGTAATTTTATAGTATGAGTAATGAGTTTAATAGTAGAAACAATTATGTATACTCTAGTAACTTCCCACAAATTCTCTGATGGAGATGACTAAAATTCCACAATCTGTGAGAAGAGGGCAATGTAAATAGCCTCAAACTTTACTTCTATTTCCTGCTCAAAATATTTGAGGAGCAGAAGCCTCCTATTTTTCTGTAACTGGAACTGACCAGGGAAGCAAGAAGTGCTACCCTGACTAAAAATAATTGGAAATTTCTAAGCAAAGGAAAGGTTAACTTTCATAGTTAACAAAATAAGGCAAGCAAAACTGTGAAGGCCTTCCTGATATCCCTATCTTCAACAACTTCTACATATGTTCCTAGGCCATCTGGTGATAGCATCAAACCTTCAAGGCTGTCTAAATATTCATTGTAATATTAAATACTAAAATAAATATTAAAATATTTAATATTAAATAAAAATGTTTAATATTTAATAAATATTAAAATATTTAATATTAAATAAAAATGTTTAATATTTAATAAATATTAAAATATTTATTTTAAACAATTTTCCCAGAATAAAATGTTTAAAGGGAAAAGCAGAGGATGATTGACTTTGGGCTATAAATTCCTTATTGTAATGAACATGGAATATTTATAACTTGATATTAATGGAATAATTTTGTATATGTTTCTACCTTATCCCCCAATTGGCAGTTTTTGAAAGTAGGGAGTTAGTCTTAAAAAAAGGAAATATAGCCTAGTTTAGACCCACTTCAACTACAGTGGCTCTGTTCTTATGTTTTATACTGGAATTCTGGGTAAGACTTTCTTTCAGTAAGGGGTTCAAATGTTACTTTGTTTTTAAGTTTTAAAAAACAATTGTACCCTATCAGATAGATTAAAATGACAATACCAAGTGTTGACAAAGATGTGAGGCAACTAAAACAAATTCATTTATAGTATAACTTACATGAATAATATAGAAACTCTGGAAAACTGTAGAAAGTATCTGTTAAAATACATATATATATATATACACACAGACACACACACACATATACATATATACATATATATGTATGTGTGTATATATATATATATCTCCTATTATCTAGCAATTCTACTCATTGGTATATACCCAAAAGAAATGAATGAATGCTTATGTCCACCAAAAGTAATTAATATACATGAATGTTCTTAGCAATTTTATTCATAACAGCCCCAAAACTGGAAAAAACCCAAATGCAAAAATCTGGGATAGACACTAGTAGGTTCTACCTGTGGTTCTGATGTGTAATTCTTGACAAAGCATACAGCCTTACTGGGCATCCATTCCATATACTGGAATGCTAAGTAAGGTCTCTTAGCCTCCTAAAATTCATTAATTAATAATTTCCTCAGTCTTGTTTACCTTAAACATAGTAAGTATATATGCAAAATGATCTCTTCTTGATTGGCACCAAAATTCAACTGTGGCATATCTTTTTTTTATTTTTGAGACAGCATCTCACTCTGTTGCCCTGGCTAGAGTGAGTACCGTGGCATCAGCCTAGCTCACGGCAACCTCAAACTCCTGGGCTCAAGCAATCCTCCTGCCTCAGCCTCCCAGGTGGCTAGGACTACAGGCATGTGCCACCATGCCCGGCTAATTTTTTCTATGTATTTTTAGTTGCCCAGCTAATTTCTTTCTATTTTTAGTAGAGACGGGGTCTCGCTCTTGCTCAGGCCGGTCTCAAACTCCTGAGCTCAAACAATCCGCCTGCCTCGGCCTCCCAGAGTGCTAGGATTATAGGCATGAGCCACTGCGCCCAGCCTGTGGCATATCTTTTTAATCCCTACTTGGAGAGACTACAGGTCTCGGGCCAACATATAAACACAAAGAGTAAAATAGTTACCTAGGAATACAGGTGACTAAAAATCAGTTATAATCTATTATCTGGAAAAAACAATAAACTGCGGTAAGAGTAGCTACAGCTTTAGTTTTCTTTGAATCAACAAAAATAACTTAGAGCCATTATAGTGATGACACCCTAATAACTTATAAGTAATCAATAACTGTAAGGTAGGTAGGTATAGGCAAGCAGCTATTCCTTTGAGATTATCTACATGAAGAATCAATATTTACTATTCAAATTCTATACATTGAAAAAAATCAAGGAGATATTTCTTGGTAGAAAAAGCAGGAAACACAAGGGAAATACACTGCTTTTTCTTTTTTGCAGGGATTATATATTACTTTGATAAATGGAAATAGACAAAAATAAAAATAAAATTTAATTATAGCCAACTTTTCTTCATGAGAAGACACTACTTGAATTTAACAGTGGTTTCTACTTTTATATCCTCATTACAATATATGTTATCAAGTCAGGTTATCAGATCAAGTTAGGGCACCTTAGTTGTGAGAAAGGAAGCAAAATTCCAAAATCATTGTTTTAGAAATGTTAGAATCTAAGAAACTTCTCGTATGGGTGAGGCTTCCAAATTCTGGAGATTCTCTAGCCTTTTCTGAAAAACAAGAGACAATGTATCCATCAGATGACGAAAGAAGCACTACATGTAGTAAAATGCCATGGAAAAAAGCACTAGCCCATTTAGACCAAGGCATGGATTCTAATTCTGGCCTTGCCATCTAAATTTGAGCAAAGCATTTTAATCTTTCTGTGACTCAGTCTTATCTGTAAAATGAAGGGATTAGGTTAGATAATGCTTTTATTTTTCTCTATCACTAAAAATTTCAAAATGCTTGTAATTCACTATGTGCTCACCAACCCAATGGATGAACTTCCTGGTATTAACCTTAATCCATACAAAAGCCAGCTATCCTTATTAACAAAAATACCTAGAAATTAGACATCAGAAGCCACTAAAACTAGATGTTAAGGTCTGAAGTCAATGAAAAAGGCCTTTCATTACCTGTAAATTGGGTTTGCATCCATGAAACAAAGACAACCACAATATATAAAAGAACAAATGAACTAAATGAGTGAAAGGGTCTTTAATGAACTGGCAGAGAATTCACCAATGAAACTATATCTGTTCCAGAAAAGATCTTCAGTTTCTACATATATATATTCACACACACGCATACATATACATACATATATACATAAAACACACATATATATATCGTTATTCGCTGAACACAGGGTCAAAATAAAAAACATGACTTCTACTCACTTTGACAGAGACACTCCCCCAGCTTTCCCAATCATCTCTTCATGGTGCAATACTGAGTGATTCCATGGAATATGGAGGAACTTTAAGAGTGTTCTCATCCACCGCTCAGGATGTAAAACAAGTTGTTCATAGTGAACCAACATGCATTTTTTATAACCAACCTCCATACATTGGTTATACATGGTCTCTATGGCACGATTCCACTTGATCAAACAGTCCCTATAGCTGTTCAGATCAAATCCAGCTATAGTAACTTTTCGAGAAATCATCGAATGTACTGATGCCCGACCATCTCGGACCATCAGGAGAAATTTGGCATTGGGGAATAACCCAGCAAGGTAAGTTAAGGATTTCAGGGCAAAAGGATCTTTATTACATAAATAAGGGGCTGGCTCCCCATGTTTAGCAATGATTTCTAGTAAGAAGGCTTGCATGGCAGAATCCAGCACTTCATCAGTGACACCAGCCTCATCCAAGCGGATCTTCTCTTTACTTGACCGTGACCAAATCTGCTTCAGGGCCAGGATTCGGGGAATGACCCTGGTTTCCTCTCCACAGCGGATATCAGGATGTGCATCTAACATGGCCCTCATGAGTGTGGTTCCACTCCGAGGTACACCTCCAATAAATATTAAAGGCATATCTTTGTGATAGGCAAAGGTTTTGTTGGCTTTGACGTCTAGGCCAGTTCTCACAGTGGTCTTTGGGCTCTCCAATCTGACTAGTCGGTTACGTTCCTCCATCCGGTGATGGCATTCCATGGCATGCTGGCCCAAGTAAAACACAGTCACAGAACTAATCACCAGACATGCCAATAGTAAATTCTGCTTCAGTTTTCCAACCATCTTGATGTGGTTATCTCGTTATTAAACAGATATTTTGCTCAAAATGATTTTCAGAAAATGTTCAGCTCATGGAGATTCTACTTCAGAAAGATGATCAACATCTAGTAGGAAAAGGAAAGTTATTTTATCATCACATTAAGATTGTTTACAAATGATCACCAATTATCGCTATGCATTTTAGCTAGAAAGAAGTTGAAGTTTTCTTGGATGTTTTGATATGCTTGAAACACAATATATACAAACAAAAATACATTGAACAAAAATAAATTAACATTTATAATCAGAAACAGCTTTCCTTAAATGTAACAATTCTGAAGCTATGTACCTGGCACAGAATGGAAAAATAAATAAAAGTATATCTATCAGTGAGTTAAGCAAATATTTAATATGGCCAAGCATGTTTGAAGTACAACACAAAGCTGATCTGTGGTATTCAGATTTGCTTCATCTCCAAGCAGTCACTATCTCCAAATCCTAGTATAAAGAGAAATTACAGAAGAAATATAAAATACAACTTCCAAATCTTTAACAGAGATTCAGTTTATTCATCCCACAATTAATCTAAGTGCTGCGGACCAGATACTTAGGCGTGACTGAGGATAAACTTTGAAAAGGACAGCAGTGCCGTGACCTCTACTCTTGGAAATCAGTCTTTTGGACAGACAGATATGTAAACAATGACAATACAGTATGATCAATGCCTCAGTAGGAATATGCAAAGGGACAATGGGAACATAATGAAAGGGAGCACACAGTCTACCTGAGAAAGTTGCAAAAGCTTTCTAGAAAATGGGAGAGAGGGATATTCTAAGCCATGGAAACTTGTGCACAAAAGCACAAAGGCAAGACAGACACATCATAATTACGTGACAGGAAGTAGTTCAGGAGAGCTGGTGTACAGGGTGCAAAGAAAATTGTGTGTATACGGGTCTGTGATCCAGACCTCAGAAGGACAGATAAGATTTGTACACATGGAGGATTCTAAGCTGCAGATACACTATGACCAAAGACAAGGGCGTGCAAAAGTAGGGGCACATATGTGAAACAGTAGGAACTGCTAGTTTAGCTAGAGTAAAGGTATACACTGGGAAGCAGACAGCAACCAGAATATACCAAGACCAAAAATATGTACCTGAATCCTCAGAAAGCAAGTATGATTGTTAATTTTATGTGTCAACTTGGCCATGGTATCCAGTTGTTTGATCAAACACCAGTTTAGATACTGCAGTGAAGATATTTTTTAGATGTGATAAACATTTAAATCAACAGATTTAAAGTACAACATATTACCCTTGGTAATTCAGGAGAGCAGGAGGACAACGTCATCCAACAGCTAAAGGGCTTAAGAACAAAGACTGAGGTTTCCTGAGAAAGGAGGAATTCTCCTCAAGACTACAACATAGAAACCCTTCCTGTGTCTCCAGCATGCTACCCTGCAGAATTTGGAGTCCAGACTGCAACATCAACTCATATCTGCCCAACGGCCCTATCAATTTCAGACTTGCCAGCCCCACAATCTCATGAGCCAATTCCTTCTCTCTCTCTCTCTCTCTCTCTCTCTCTCTCACACACACACACACACACACACACACACACACACACACACACACACAC
>NW_012139414.1:6894799-6904128 GCF_000956105.1 Propithecus coquereli
CACACACACACACACACACACACACACACACACACACACACACACACACTGGGCATGTGTATCATTCACCACTCCGATTCAACAAACTCCGTCTCAGCCCAGCAGAAAATCTGCAGTCTTAATGGTTTGCCTTGCCCTGCCTATTGGTTCTGTTTTTCTGGAGAACCCTAACTAACACAGGGGTTTGGTTCTGTTTTTCTGGAGAATTCTGACTAATTCAGCACATATATCTGGGGAAATGACTAACTACATTAGAAAAAGAACACATTCTGAGAGGCAGGATTTCTGACTATAGCCTAGTAAGAAGGCAGGCAATTCCTCTCCCCAAAAACCAATTATAAATCTAGATGAAATTAACAAAACAACCTTTTCAGTGCTCTGGAAATCTACCAAAGGTAGATTTGAGAAGCATTTATGCTTCAAAAACTGCTAAAAGTTGGGTAAGAACAACGTGAGTCTGTGTGAGGCTACTCCCACCTTGCCATCTACCCACTCAGTATATAGAGGTTCTGCAGGACAGGGCAGGGCAAGGCCTCAGGACTGACAGCTTTACTGCTGGGGTGGAAGGGAGTTTGCTGAATTTGGAGTGGTGAAGAACACACATGCCCAGCTGCACTGTCAGCGTAAGTGATGTACGAGATGGCAGGTGAGGAAGCTCTAGTAGGCTGAGGTTGCAGTCATGGTTGGGGCAAGTTTGTGGCCAACCCTGAAGCAGCACACAGGAACAGAGGAGACATGAAAGGACTGAGTGAAAGCAAAAGCAAGGGCAGATCTGAAAATAGCCTGAACTTTGAAAGTGCTCCTCTACCCACACACAGATCTACCCGTAGAGGACAAAAGCCTCACTGGCTCAAGATGTTTGAGTGGAACCACTGTCAAGCACTGGCTGACCACTGATTGCTGAGCTCTGCAGACAGGGAGGTAACCTCTAGAAAGAGATGCTTAAAAATGACAACAATTACAAAAGTATGTACTGTGTGTATTTATATACTTTATATATATATACTTTATAAAAAAGTTGTTTATAAAAACAATTCTAAAAGTGTGTGTGTGTGTGTGTGTGTGTGTGTATGAACAATGACATAAGCATACATTTATATGAAATGTCTACACAAGGCCAAATTTATAGAGACAGAAAGCAGAGCATAGAAGCAGGGATTTAACTGCAAAGAGGCATGAAGGAACTTTTTTCAGTGACTGAAACATTATAAAACTGGACTGTTGTCATAGTTGTACAACTCTAAAATTTACTAAAAATCACTGAATTCGTACCCTTACTATAGGTGAATTTTACGGTATATAACTTACACCTCAGTATAACTGTTTTTTAAAAAAAGAATACATTACTAGAAAAATATTTTGATAGTCTGAGTAGGTTACACCAACCAAGATCTGGTTGTTGTTAACGCATGTATTCAATCCTTCCATCACTCATTTGATACATGTTTGGGCATACAGTATTGCCTTATGCACTATATAAAGTAGCTTCAATAAACAATGACAAAGTGAGACTAGGTTGAGATTAAAAGATAAGCTTAATAAGAAAATCAGCAAAGAAAAAAGCATTAATTAAGACAATTGGTAGCAATATAGCATTGAAATGTCTATGTAGAAAACTGTATCCATTATATAGAAGATACATTTAAGATGTCATCCCATTATTCAACTTAAAAGGGGTTGGGTGAAAAGAAAAGGAAACAACAGCAAGAAAAGAGAGTGACACAGAAAATCGAGAAGTAAGAGTCAATCCTAGAATCACAACATCAAAGAAACTAAAACTATATTACAAGTACCAAATAAGAAAACTTTCCTAAACTGTAAACAGACACTAGCCTATAGATGAGAGGGCCTATATTTCAAGCAAAACAAATGACAATAGACCCAATATGAACACATCCTGGCAATTTCAATTATAAAGGAAATAATTCTGCAGGCTTCCAAACAGAAAAGGAAAACAAGGAACAAAGGACCAAATAACCCGGGCATTAGATGTCTCTACAACATTAAATACTTGTCCTCTGATTTTCTTGTATTTGTGTGTGTGTGTGTGTGTGTGTGTGTGTGTGTGTACACATCTTTATTTTTCAAATTTGCTATAATGAACATGTGTGTTTTACTTCTCTAACTGGGAAAAGATAAATCAATATTTAAAACATAATAGGAACAAGTCTTTCTTTTAGAATGGCATTTAGGCTAAGATCTGAAGAATGAGTAGGAGTTAGGTAGAGTGAAGGGAAGAGCAGCACTCCAAGAGAAAGTGTTTGTATATGCGAAAGCCCTGTAATGGCTTTTTAAAGCTTTCAAGAAGCAGAAAATAGGTCAATGTAGCTACAAGGCAGCGAGAAAGAGGGAAAATGGGTGAGAGGTGAAAAAATAGGCAGGGGTCAGATTATAAATTTTGTGGATGAAGTTAGAGATGAAATTTGATGATAGATGTAATTAGATGTCACCAATTAGAAGATTTCAAGAAGGGAGTTACTAGATCCAACTTAAGTTTATACAAATCTCACTCTAGCCAAAAACAATCTTAAAAAAGCGGCCGGGCACGGTGGCTCACACCTGTAATCCTAGCACTCTGGAGGCCGAGGCAGGTGGATCGTTTGAGCTCAGGAGTTCGAGACCAGCCTGAGCAAGAGCGAGGCCTCGTCTCTACTAAAAATAGAAAGAAATTATCTGAACAACTAAAAATATATAGAAAAACGTAGCCGGGCATGGTGGCGCATGCCTGTAGTCCCAGCTACTCCGGAGGCTGAGGCAGGAGGATCACTTGAGCCCAGGAGTTTGAGGTTGCTGTGAGCTAGGCTGATGCCACAGCACTCAAGCCTGGGCAACAGAGTGAGACTCTACCTCAAAAAAAAAAAAAAAAAAGAAAAGAAAAAGAATAAAGTTGGAGGACTCACACTTCCCAATTTCAAAACTACAAAACTACTGTAATAAGACAATGTGGTATTGACATCAAAATGGAGACACAGATGAATGGAATAGAATTGTGAGGCCAAAAATAAGTGGAAAATTCATTTTGGTGAATTCATTTTGACAAGGGTGCCAAGACAATTCAATGAGAAAGGAACAGTCTTTTTAACAAATGTTGCTGGACAACTGGATATCCACATGCAAAAGAATGAAGTTGGATATCTACCTTACACCATTCTCAAAAATCAATTCAATATGAATCACAGTCCTAACTGTAAGAGGTAAAACTATAAAACTCTTAGAACAAAACAGATGTGTAAAATCTTTGTGGCCTTGAGTTAGATAATTTCTTAGATACAACACTGAAAGTACAAGCAACAAAGAAAAAACATACCAACTGGATTTCATCAAAATTAAAAACTTTTGTGCTTCAAAGGACACCACCAAGAAAGTGAAAGACAAACCAAAAACTGGAAAACAGTATTTGCAAATTATATATTTGATGAGAAATTTATATCTAGAATACATAAAGAACTGTTACAATTCAACACTAAAAAGACAGATAACACAATTGAAAGTTGGGCAAATGATGAGAATATATATTTCCTGAAAAAAGATATACAAATGGTCAACAAGCACAAGAAAAGATGCTCAACATAATTAGTCTTTAGGGAAATGCAAATCAAAACCACAATGAGATACCTCTTGACACCCATTAGCTGACTACAATCAAAAACTCAGACAAAGGCCGGCGCGGTGGCTCACGCCTGTAATCCTAGCACTTTGGGAGGCCGAGGCGGCCGGATTGTTTGAGCTCAGCAGGTCAAGACCAGCCTGAGCAAGAGCGAGACCCTCTCTACTAAAAATAGAAAGAAATTAATCGGACAACTAAAAATATATAGAAAAAATTAGCCGGGCATGGTGGCGCATGCCTGTAGTCCCAGCTACTCGGGAGGCTGAGGCAGTAGGATCGCTTGAGCCCAGGAGTTTGAGGTTGCTGTGAGGTAGGCTGACGCCATGGCACTCTAGCCCAGGCAACACAGTGAGACGCTGTCTCAAAAAAAAAAAAAAAAAAAATTCAGACAATAACAAGTGTTAGTAAAGATGTGGAGAAATTAGAACCCTCATACACTGCTGGTGGGATTGTAAAATGGATATAATACAAGGGAGTTTTCTGGGATGATGGCAGTGCTCTGTATTATGATTGTGGTGTGGTTACATGAATCAATATAAGTACTGAAAGTCGCAGAACTGATACCAAAAAAGATAATTTTATTACATAGTAATTTTAAAAAATTTTTAAATCAAGAGAAATTTTAGGGAAAACATGGAGGGAGGAGGAAAATAGAGGATAGGAAAGCAGCAAGAATAGGAGAGTGTGTGATCCTAAATCTTCCAATTAATAATGTTTCTGATCAAACATTATTTAGTGGTGATAGATTCTGTGGTGATAGGAATATATGAAGTAAATAATGGGTTTTACTGAGAACAGCAGAGAAATGATCCTAGAAAAATGGTAACATAGTTTCCATCTTATGAATACCATTTAAATCTGAACAAAGCAAACTAAACTCACTTAGTGAACCAAAGAAGTGTTCTTGGGGTTGCAATACTCTAATAATGGTTGATTTCATTTTAGATAGATATATAGGAATGATTCCTCTAGTATATTCCATTTTTTAGGGTGGTTGCATAACAATTACCTGAGAAAAGTAATCACTAAGAAATCACCCTGACATGGCAAAGCTTTTTGATAAAATTTTGTACTATCCATATTTTAAATTACATTTATCTTGCCAACTTCTGATACATGTCAGAATCCAACAGGTGACAAATGACTCAATTTCTTTAGAAAATTACCTTAGCAACAATTTAAAATTCAATTGTACAAAACCAAGATAACTTATCTCTCTGAAATCAGAACTACAAAGCTTGTGAAGCCTAATTTTTTCTGTTTGGAGGTTTTTTAACTTGGAGAATCACAGAACCACACAGGGTCAGGGTCAGATGATCTAAATGGGGTCTTTAGGTCATGTAGGTGCAATGCTCTCATTTTACAGATGTACAGACTGAGGCCCAAGTAGCACATCTCCTCACTACTTCTCTAAATCATACCTATTCTTCAAAGGTTACTTTTCATGTTATCTTATATATTTTACTTACTCCAAAAAATGTTAAGTGCCTGAAGCCCAGATATTTTGTCTGTGTTCCCTCCTCTATCATAACATGCTTAGCAGAGCACCAGCTCACAGTGTATATTGAGCCTCCAAAAAGCATCAGTTAACTAACCAAACTGGGAAGTACCTTTCTCTAGATGAAAGATGCTATGGAGTTTGAGTTTTCTACTCAAGCCTTGATACTGATTCTTCTCAAATTCTTGAAAAAATGGCCTTTTAATTTGAGAAGTACAGTAAAAGCTGATCTGACCATTACCCTTATATATTCAACCACTGTGGGCATGCAAGTGTGTACACACACACACACACACACACACGCGCCTCTTTCCATTACCTTTAAACTCCACTGTATTTTCAGACAAGCAGTACCAATATTTTCTCAACTAGGACCATTTACAGATCTATGGCTGATCTAGAAAGAGCACTAGAATGTTCAGTTTCCTTTTTATCTCCACGGGAAAGAAAAGGCATTGAAACATGCGATAAACATATCTGAGGAATCACTATTAATAGGACTGCTCTTTCCCAACAGGCCAAATGAAACAGACTCCCAGAAATAATGCTTTAGAGAAGACAGTGCTGACATTCTATTTCTATACTTAGATCTCTGCAAATTTTATAAAGATTGCTAATCAAAAACAGCATGAGTCAACAAAAGTAGGGGTGTGGAGGTTAGCAGTCAGCAAGGCCATCCCCAACACTCGGTGCACACACACAGGCCCAGGCACATGTACTCGAGCACATTCACCACACCTTGCTGTTTCAATCAGGAAAGTCTGGACCTTACGATTCTAGGTCCAAAGAGATGCTGGGGAAATGTCCCAGCAAAAGATAAATTACAGGAACATAACAATCCCCCTAAAAACTTTCTTTCCTTTGTTAATCATTAGCTCCTTGCTTCCCAAGCCCATTCATGATGCCAACCGATGTGGCAAATATCAACAGCCAATGCCACTTTGCCTGCTGTCTAAAGTCCAGTCGACATCTGGTTTCTCCATTTACTTCTAGCTTGTTAGTAAAAGGAAAAATAATTCTATCACATGCTTGAACTTGCCAATGAATAAGTATCCAGAGATTAATTTTGAATGACACCTTTGTCATGTGGCAGAAACTTCAAATCTAACCAAAATGAAACCATTGTTGCAAGACCCATCCTTATGTCAGCTCATGGTCAGAGCACAAACACGGGGACATCTTACCCTAGCTGCACATTAGGTTAGGAGCTGGCACTAGACCCACTGACAAGTAGCAAATGGCAAGAAGAATATGGTCTATACAGCTGGCCATCTTTGAAAGTCAGCTGGGACTCACTTCTTAAAAGCAGTATACTTTAGAAACCCCTATGGTCAGGAGGGAAAAGAAGTGGTCAAGTATTAATATTAAGAAATGGACCTAATGCCTAGGACACAAATGGAGACAAGAGCACAAGTTAAACTCAAGTATAACATTTTTAAAAGTTCAAGTTAAATGTAATAATGTCTAGGATTTGCTTCAAAAAATATCTGAGGATAGGTGGAAGGGAGATTATATATGAAATGAGACTGCTATGAGTTAATTGTTGAAGCTCAATATAATCATCTCTATTTTTGGATTTGTTTGAAATTTTTCATAATAAAGAGTTAAAAATAAATACAACAAAATGAAAAGTTTAAGTTACCAAATTCCAGCATTGTCAGACCTATAAATCAGAAGGTCATTGTTGACTAACCTATTCCTCTTTTAGATTCTTTAAGTTCATGTTTATAATCTGTTTAAACTACCTATGACAAGGAACACAAAGAAAGTAAATTCACTCAAATTATACACTCTCATTCAGTAATTCAAGTTTATGCCATTTTTCTATCAACTTCATAATTTTTTTTTTTACAGTCTGGGTCTTTTTTTTTTTTTTTTAATATGCCTATGATGGCATGAATTCATAGGGAATAGTTTCCAGCAGCCCAGCTCCTTTCTATTGCTTCTCACAAAGTATGCTTCTCTGAGTGGCGCAGGTACCTGTCTCCTTGGTTTCCTTCTTTTTCTGATCATTTTCCTTCACGTGTTTCAGGAAACTGTCTCAGCTCTTAGACTGCTTAATACGCTCAATATGCACATTAATTTTCTTAGCAAGAATCTTCCCCTTGTTTGTTTACAACAATGCCAACAGCATAATGGGTAATGTTGTAGACTCCTCCAGTTTTGCCACGGTAACATTTGTGGGGCATGCCTTTTTGAATAGTACCCATTCCCTTGATGTCCACGATATCACCTTTCTCGTAGATTCACATGTATGTGGCCAAAGGAACAACTCCATGTTTTCTAAAAGACCTAGAGAACATACATCAGGGGCCTCACCTCTTTCCCTTTGTGTTCGTCATTGTGGCAAATTACTGGAAGATGGTGGTTCCGCTAACCTCGTAACTTTTAGAATTAAAAGAACTGGAATAGAAAAAGGAAAAGAGAAGATGGCATTGAATGAATGTAAAAGAAGCCTAGTATACTCGAATCAGTTTTTTCTTAGTCTTATGGCACTAGATAAGTCACTGAGCATCGGTTCTCTCATCCATAAAATAGGGATAATGATAATCAAACTCTTCCTCTCAAGTAATTAGAGTAGAAATTATGAAAGGAAGAAGAAAGACTGGAGAGAAAATGCAAAAGAAAAAGGAACACCTGTAAGTTCTCTTTCACAGTGCGGCTATGACAACCAAGAGAATACCATGTGAAAGGACTTTTAAAGAACAGGGGCTGTGGCAACCTTGCTGCACTGGCTCCTGCTCATCCTCCACCTTCCCCTCCAGGCACTCCTCCTATGCAGCCCCTTCAGGACCATCCCCCCCACACCTGGCCACTGCTGGTGCTGCAGCCTCCAATGCCATGTCTCTTCCTCCCTTTCATATGCATCTCCACAGTGAACCCATCCCACAGCACTCCTCCCATCCTTCCCCCACAAAAATCAATTGTTCCCTCTTCTGTAACCTCAAAGCACTTGGTAAAAACACTGTATTATGGTTAGTTTACCCCACTAGACTATAAATTCCTTTAAAGCACAGATTTAAAACCCGTTCATCATCTAGTATGCAGTGGATACATGAATACCAGATAAAATATAAAGCAAGGAATTTACAGATGAATAAGCACCTACGGAAACCTCCTATCTTGAATCTACTTAAAATATCTATAAAGTCATCTGAAACAAAGCAATATTCAAGAAATAAACATCAAAAATGAAATAAGGAACTACAAATAAACAGAAACCAAGTAATTTGGAAGCAATGAAAAATTTTGCAATTTCAATCATTATGCCAACAGGATATTTTTTTGAATCAACAAAATGATTACAAAATTCATAACAAGGGAGGAAACAGTTTTTCTCAGACTTTGGAAAAAGGGTCCTACAGATACTAAAGTATTAAAATATTAAGGTATTGACTGTTAGGATACTAACAGTAATCAATGAAACAAAATAGAAAGCCAATGTATACAAATTTAATATGCTTCAAAAGCAGACATCACAAAACAGTGACAGAAGATTAATCTATGGGACTGAGTTCCCTCATTCACCCTTCTACACTCACCCTGCTTCATCTACGGCCACCCCTTACTTATACTCTGATTGACTCTCAAATCTATTTGCAACCAAGACTTCTATCCTGAATCTCAAACCTGACCATTCAAAGGTCGAGGGACAACTCTATCTGGATGTTCACTGGCATGTTAAATTCAACAAACACCAAATGGAACATATCTTCCCTAGTAAATTTCTCCTACGCTTCTATTTCCTCTACTGGTCAATGAACCACTTTCTCTAGGACTCCCAAGCCAAAAACCTGGGAACTTTTGGCAGTTTCTCCCTTAACCTCTCCACAGGTAACTGGTAAAGTCCTGCCAATTCTTCCTCCTTCACCTCCCTTTAATTGATTCCCCTTCTTTTTCTTTCACGGCTAGCATGGCTTTAATCCCCACTTTCCATTCTTTCTCACGAAAACAACTCCACAGCCTCCTAACTGGTCTCCCTTGAGTTCTGATTTCCTTTAATTAATTCTTTCACTATCTTATTCCAGGAGTAATCTTTCTAAAATGCAAATATAACACTTCCTTACTTAAAACTCTTCAATGATGTTCTATTAAAAAAAAAGGCCAGGTGCGGTGGCTCACGCCTGTAATCCTAGCACTCTGGAAGGCCGAGGCGGGCGGATTGTTTGAGCTCAGGAGTTCGAGACCAGCCTGAGCAAGAGCAAGACCCCGTCTCTACTAAAA
>NW_012139414.1:6904193-6912792 GCF_000956105.1 Propithecus coquereli
CCAGGAGTCTGAGGTTGCTGTGAGCTAGGCTGACACCACGGCACTCAGTCTAGCCAGGGCAACAGAGTGAGACTCTGCCTCAAAAAAAAAAAAAAAAAAAAAAATCCTCACTGTAACATACAAGGAAGGTATGATCCAGCCCTTGTCTGCCCCGTCTCTTCTTTCGCCACTCCCCACAACCAGCTCCCCGCCAACACACGCTCTCACCCAATGCTGCCTTCATGAACCCAAGCATCCCCTACTTCAGCCTCCACACGCACTGCACCTTTTACATGTCTCTCTGTCTGATGACTCCCATTCATCTTTCAACATTCAGCTTCAATGCCATCTCTCCTAGGAAGCTTTTCTGACAGCTCTCTGCCACATATGACATAGGTATCTTTCCTAGTGCCCATGTACTTACCCCCATCATATCATTTCTTTTTTTTTTTGAGACAGGGTCTTGCTCTGTTGCCAGGGTTAGAATGCAGTGGCATCATAATAGCTTACTGCAACCTCCAGCTCCTAGGTGCAAGCAATCTGCCAGCCTCAGCCTCCCAAGTAGCTGGGACTACAAGTGCACATCACCATGCCCAGCTAGATTTTTAAAATTTTTTGTAGAGCTGGGGTCTCACACTATTGCCAGGCTTGTCTCAAACTCCTGGGCTCAAGTGATTCTCCCCCCTCAGTCTCCCAAAGTGCTGGCATCACAGGTGTGAGCTACCACACCCAGCCCTATCATATCAATTCTTACATTATATAGTTCATTTGTTTTTCCAGTAGACTGTGAGCTCCTTGAAAGTAGAGACTTTGGAATGAATTAATGGATTCTTTATGCCATTAAGTTAATTATGGCTGCAACTAGATTCTATGAGTGTAATTAGTTGTGAATTCTTAGAAGGTATTGACTATAACTTATCCTTTTCAGTTTTCCTCATAAGATATAACATAATATACTACATGCATATTGAGCACTCAGTAAATATGCAGTGAGTGACCCCACTAAAACTTTCTCTCTAAAAACCCAAAGAGCTAACACCTTCCTAGGATTAGAATACTGCTCTTTTCTTCTGATTCCAGTGTTATAATATGATTTGACTACATTTAGAAAGACTAGAAATACAAAGTTCACCTCCATTTTTTTCTCTTTTGACCCTTGCTCTTCTAATCCACTCTATTAATCAGTTTATTTCATGCCTCTATCAATTCTTACTCTCACTGATAAATGAATCAAAATCTTACTGTTTTGCAATCTGTTATACTTGCTGCAACAAATCACAAGGTAAAGAAACACTTTTGTCCCAGAATAATTTCACATTAAGGAAACTAAGGCTCAGAAAAGATAAATAACTTGTTTAATGTACTGATACTTGGGGCAAATTGTTGGCCAAGCTAGAACCCAGGTCTGACTCTATATCATGGAGTTTTCCAGACATTCAACCTGACATGAAGTAAAAGCCATGTATGCAACAATTACGGTGCAAAGGAAGTGAATTTAAGACCATCTGTTATTAGTTATAAGACTTTCATTCATATATAGTTTAAAAAATATACCAAGCCTTTGAATTGCATTTTCTCTGTAATTATCCTATTATGCGCACCTCAGATCTAATTAAAGCAATAGTAGAAAACTCTAAATCCATGCATGCATCATGCTTTATTTGCATAAATGAGCATGCATATCTGCATACTTTCTGCAAATCCCTTAAAAATCTCATCGAGATGATATTAAGAATGAAGAGCTAGAATTGGTTTTAAGAGATTACAGATATATATGGAGGCTAGAAATTAGCTTGACAAGTAGTTCTACCTTTCCTATGCACTTTATCAGTTTAGTTTTGCTTTAGCCTAGTCACTGTCACATGAAAGCAGGTTCTCCACAAGTGCTGTGGAAAATTATGCCTCTGACTCAAAGTTACTCGGAGCTAGAATCCTGCAATCTTCTCTATAAAAAGCTAGGTAACAATTTCTATGGGCAAAATCGAATTTAGCCTTTATGATTTTATCTTCTTGCACCTTTCCAAGGATTATATAATATAGCATATATACAAACATGTATCATTACTTAACTTTTCCAGGGCAGAAAATTTCCTTCAGTTCAATAATGAATAAATAAAATGCAATCCCCAGTAAAAATATCTAAAATATGAAACATTTTTGGTATGAAATATTACTCATATACTTCAATTAAACATTTATTGAGCATATAAATGAGACTGATTCATCATCTGCCTTCAAAAAACTACCAATTTAGCAGGGGAGAAGACAAGACACTATCCATTCATGCCAAGATAAAATAATAAAAAGGTCGTACAAAAGATTTGAACAAAGACATGAGAATTTCATGGAAGGATTACATCCACAGGCTAAGAAAAGATTTTATGAAGAAAATGACATCACAATGAATCTTGGGTAAGGGAAAAAAGAGTGTTTTGAGCAAAGAAAACAACAGAACAAAAAGCCCCAAAGTGGAAGAGGCTAGCACAAATTCAGAAAATATTAAATAATAATCATAGCCAGTGTAGGGAAATAATAACAAAAAATAGAAAAAGCAGAATTATAGAATCTAAGAATTGGCAGTGGCCTAAACAAATTTGCTAAAATGTAATGCATCAACCCCTTGTACTACATAAATATATAAGAAAAGGTAGGAGGAAGTACTTCCAGAATGGCAGGGTAAGAACCTCCAAAAGTTTGCTCCTCCACAAAAGCAACAAGAATATTGGCAAAATGGTCAAAATCAACCTTTTCACAACTCTGAAATTTAACCAAAGGCTTATAAGAATCCAAGGAACATTTACACAAGAAAAATGGCTGACTCTCAGTAAGCAGAGTGAGCTTTGTGGCATTTTAATTTGCCCCATTCTCCGCTCTCCAGCTCTGAGGAAGGCTTGAAAACCAACAGCCTCAAAAACATGGTACCTGTGAATATCAGCTCTCACTTAAGGGGGCAGAACGCATTAGGAGCCTCCTCAAAAAGTGTCACTATTAAACCTATTTAACTTAACAGCTCATCAGAAAATCTCCATTCTCAGGGCTTATCCTTATCTGACCTGAATTAGAGCTCTCTCAATGTGAATGGTCCTATCCCCAGGGAGTCTGTTAAAACTAATCAGAGACAAATGTTTAATGTCACAGCGGCCTGCAGTGGCAATACCAGTTAGGGCAAACAAGACATTGATCAAAAAACATAAAAGGAAAAACTGGGGAATGAGATGTCCATAGAAGGCTTAGAAAAGTTCCAACATATCCCTGAGAATCTAGAAGGCATGCACATGTCCTGCTGGTTGACCTTGATGTTCTTTATAAGCAGGAAATGAAGGCTAAAGCACAGCTGTAAACTGCTAGTGCACTGAAGGGGTGCTACAACACACATACACAAAGCCCCTCAATAAAAGCTGGGAGATTTATTTGTTCAAGAAATTTAAGGAAATCTGTCCAATTATTAGTGGACCACTAAGCTAACAAAGCAGACACATCAGTGGTTACACATAACAAAGAATGCAGACTTTACAGAATTAATCCCAGAAAGTCACAAAATAAACAGCAACAACAAATCTTGGGAGGGAGGGGGATCGGATTTCCAGAGTAGCTACATTATGTTATTTAAAATATCCACTTTTCACAAAAAATCATAAGACACACAAAGATACAAGAAAGTATAGCTCATATACAGGGGAAAAGACCATCCATAGAATCCCTGTGGAAGCCCAGATGTTGGATTACTAGACAAAGCCTTTAAATCACCTATTTTAAATATGTTCAGAGAACTTAACAAGACTGTATGTAAAGAATTAAAGGAAATTATGAGGATGATTTCTCACCAAATAGGGACTAAATCCCTATCAATAAAGAGAATTTTTTTAAAAATAGAAATTCTGGAGTTGAAAAGTACAGTAACTGAAATGAAACCTTCACTACAGGGGCTCAATGGCTGACTTAAGCTGGCAGAAGAAAGAATCAACAAACTAAAGACAGATTAATTATCCAGTGTGAAGAACAGAAAGAAAAAACAATGAAGAAAAATGAACACACCCTCAGACCTGTGGGACATTATCAAGTAAACCAACATGTGTATACAACAGAGGTCCTAAAAGGAAAGGAGAGAAATAATGGCTGAAAACTTTCCAAATTCAATAAAAAACACTTATCTACACATCTAAGAAACTCCATAAACACCAAGTGGGAAAAACTCAAAAAGAACTGCACCTAGACACATAGTCACACTGTCAAAAGCCAAAGGCAGAGGATCTTGAAAGTAGAAAGAGAAACTCCTCAGTAAGATAAACAGCTGACTGCTCATCAAAAACCATAGAGACCAGAGGCAGTAGGATGACATACTCTTAGCACTAAAAGAAAAATACTGTCAATCAAGAATCCTATATGCAACAAAATTATCCTTCAACAATGAAAAAGAAATTGAGACATTCTCAGTAAACAAAAACTGGGAATTTGTCACTATAGAGCTGCCATAGAATAAAGGGAGTACTTAGAGCTAAAGTGAAAGAACACTAGACAGCAATTCAAATCCATATTAAGAAATAAATAGAAGCAATAAATGTAACTACATAGGTAAATCCAAAAGACAACAAACATATTTTTGTTTGTAACTCCTCTTTTCCTATCTGAATTAAAAGAAAAACAATATAAAGCAATAATTAGAAAACTGCTAGGCCAGGTGTGTTGGCTCACACGTATAACATCCCAGAACTTTGGGAGGTCAAAGTAGGATGACTGCTTGAGGCCAGGAGTTTAAGACCAGCCTGGACAACATAGTGAGACCTTGTGTCTACAAAAAAAGAGAAAAATTAGCCAAGCATGGTGGCATGGGCCTGCAGTCCAGGCTACTTGGCAGGCTGAGGCAAGAGGATTGCTTGAGCCCAGGAGTTTGAGGTTGCAGTGAGCTTTGATCATGCCATTGCACTCTATGCTGGGCAACAGAGCAAGACCCTATCTTAAACAAAACAAAAACCCAAAAAAACTGTTGATGGCCTTATAATGTAAAAGATATAATTTGAATGACAATAAGTGCACAAAAGGAAGTGGAAATAAACAGAGTTCTATTAAAGCAAAGTTTTTTTATGTTACTGAAATTAAGATGGTATTACTCCAAACTAGATTGTTTTAAGTTATTAATTGTAATGTCCAGGAAAATAAAAAATATACTAAAAGAAAGAAGATAATTAAAATATACACCAGAAAATACTTACCACAAAAAAGGCAGTAATGGAGGAAGACAGAAACAAAAAAAGACATAAGACATATAAAAAATAGCAAAATGGTAAATGTAAATCCTAATGTACTAGTAATACCTTAAATGTAAATGGGTCAAATCCTCTCAACAGGCAGGGATTGAGAACAGATCAAAAACAAAACAAAACAAAAAAATGAAAAACATGACCCACATATATGCTTTCTACAAGACATACTTTAGATTCAAAGACTAAACAGGTTGAAAGTAAAAGAAGGGGGACAGATAAACCATGCAAACGGCAAACAATAAAAGACTCTGGAGTGGCTATGTAACATTAGATACAATGTAATTTAAGATAAAAATTGTTACTAGAGACAAAAAAGTACATTTTTTTGCCAATCCATAAATTCATAAAAAAGACATTACAATTATAAACATATATGCAAGTAACAACAGAGCCCCAGAATACATGAAGCAAAAACTGACAGAATTGAAGTGAGAAATAGACAATTCAACAACAATAGAGACTTCAATACTCCACTTTCGATAATGGATAAAACAACAGACAAAAGATCAGCAGAGAAGCAGAAGACTTGAACAATACTACAAACCAACTAGATCTAACAGACATCTATAAAACCCTCCAGGCAACAACAGCAGAATGTATACAGTACTCAAGTACACATGGAATATTCTCTAGCATAGACCATGTGTTAGGCCTTAGAACAAGTCTCAATATATTTAAAGAATTGAAATCATACAAAGTATATTCTCTGACCACAATGGAATGAAATTAGGAAATATTAGGTCATTAAGTATGAAATGTCTGATTTCCTCAAGTACTAAGTTTAACAATTATCTCCGACATTTTCACTTTGACACATTGCCTTTTTTACTCAAAAATATATTTGTGAACTTAACCCACACTAGAATCCATTTATTTTCACTGCTGTATCACAACACCATTGAATTAACACACCATGATTTTTTGTGCATTATTCTGTTAATAGATAAACATTTATGTTATTTCTAATTGTGTGCTGTTACAAAAATGCTTCTATTGACATCATTTTCTGTTACACAGTGGATAGGTTGTAGGAGAGCAAAAATGCTGGGTCAAAGATATGGTATCTTCAATTTTAGTAGATACTGCCAAATTATTTTCCAAAAGGATTGTACCAATATTGCCACCCCATTTACCAGCAATGTGTAAGAGTTCCAATTGCTCTACTTTCTCACCCTCACTTAGTATTAATAATATAATCTTTTTATTTTTTGCCATCTGTGAGTATAAAATCACTGTGGCTTTAATTTGCATTACCTCCATTAATAATTAGTTGAGCTATAGCATTATAATTAATTTGACACATCTTGTTTTATTTTTATTGTCAAGGTACATCCCCATTCTTTCAAACTCATAGTTTTTGGCTTGTGGTTATCTTTCAAATTTTTTTTTGGAGCAATTTTTGTGAAACCATGGGTAAGTAAAAAATTCATGCTTTCTAACTCATTTTTAAATATGAGTTCTGTCATGGAACCAATGCTACACGGAAAAATCAAAATATCAGCAAAATGTTTGGGAAGGATGAATGCATAGTACGTGGATGATTCCAGAAGTTCCATTTTGGTGATTTTAATCTTGAAAATGAGCGACGTAGGTGACCTGAGACCAAGGTGGATAATGATAAGCTGAAAGCTGGAGAGAAAGCAAAACCATCTCAACCTACGTGTGAATTAGCAGCAAGGTCTGACATTACTATTCCAGCAATATTAGACCATTTGAAACAAACGGGCAAGGTAAAGAAGCTGGATAAATGGGTACTGCATGAATTAAACAAGCACCAGAAGAGAAATCGTCTCAAAGCTTGCCTTTCTTTGCTGTTATGACATAAAGGCAAACCCTATACCGTATTGTTACATGTGATGAAAAATGGATTCTTTTTGACAATCACAAGTGTTTGGCACAATGGGTGGATAAGGATTAAGTGCCAAAACACAGTCCAAAACTGAATATTCATCACAAAAGGCTAATGGTGTCTGTTTGGTGGTCCAGCACTGGTATTATCCACTACAGCTTCATGAAACCTGGTCAATTGAGTCCAGTGGATGTCTACTGCAACCAGTTGGATGAAACGATGGGAATGCTTGCGATTAAGCAGCCAAGATTGGTCAACAGAGACAGGCCAATCCTCTTGCAAGACAATGCTCAACCACACGTTGAACAAACAACACTGCTCAAACCACAGAAGCCAGACTTGGAAACTCTCTGTCATCCACCGTAGTCACCAGACCTTGTACCAACTGACTACCACTTCTCCCAGACTTTGGACCATTTCTTGGAAGGAAAAATATTCAATTCTCAACAAGCTGTGGAAAATGCCTTTTGCGATTTCATCGCTGCTCACTCTCTAGCCTTCTTCGCTGGTGGCATAAGCAAGCTACCATTAAGATGGCAAAACTATGTTGACAGTTTAGGTGCATACTTTGATTAATTGTACTGCTTCTTGTTTGAGATATAATAAAGTAAGTTTCTGATCCGAAATTGGACGTTTCATATTTAATGACCTAATAATAACAGAAAAAAAGCTTGGGAAATTCACAAATATGTGGAAATTAAACGCAACCCTCCCAAATAATCAACAAGCTAAAGAATAAATTTTAAGGAAAGTTACAAAATACTTCGAGATGAAAACACAAAACTTACGGGAAGCAGAAAAGCAGTGCTATAAGGGAAATTTATACCTGTAAACATCTATATTAAAAAAAGAAAACTGCAAATTAAAAACTTAACTTTCCCCCTTAAGAAACTAGAAAGAGCAAACTAAACCAAAACCATCAGAAGGAAGCAAATAATCAAGATTACAGTGAAATAAATAAAACAGAACATAAAAGAACAATAAAGAAAACAGAAAAAACCCAAAAGTTGGGTCCTTGAAAAGACTGGCACTGTTGACAATTGTTTAGCTAGACTGAGCAAAAACAAAAGAGAAAAGACTCAAATTACTAAAATCAATAATGAAAGAGAAGACATAACTACTAACCTTACAGAAATAAAAATGAGCATAAACAACTGATATCCAACAAATTACGTCACCTAGAAGAAATGGACAAATTCCTAAAAGACACATACTACCAAAATTGACTCAAGAAGAAATAAAAAATCTGCATAAATCTGTAACAAATGAAGAGATTGAATTAGTTATCAAAAACTTCCCACAAAGAAAAACCCAGGACAAGATGGCTTCACTGCTGAATTCTATCAAAACATTAAAGAAGAGTTAACACTAATCCTTAACAAATTCTTCCAAAATATAGGAGAAAACACTTCTGAACTCATTATATAGGCCAGTTTTACTCTGATTCCAAAATCAAAAACGCTACAAAATAAATGTACCAATATTCATAAATAAATGTCTATAAATTTAT
>NW_012139414.1:6916404-6962352 GCF_000956105.1 Propithecus coquereli
CTCAAGAAAATATCAGCAAACAAAATCCAGCAACATATATATATATAACTGAGAGGAACCAGTGAACTTGAAACTTGAAGCAGAACAACAGGAATTACCCAAACAACAGAGAAAAAAATAGGCTGGAAAAAATTGAAAAGAACAGTGTCTCATGTCATGAGAGACAATAACACCATGAGCAAGTACGACCTATTCCAGAAATGCAAGGTTGGTTCAACATATGAAAATCAATGACACAAACCATATTAATAGAATAAATGACCAAAAAAAAAAAAACACGAAAAAGGATCATACAGGCCAGGCGCAGTGGCTTACACCTATAATCCAGCACTTTGTGACGCTGAGGTGGGAAGATTGCTTGAGGTAAGGAGTTCAAGACCAGCCTGAACAAGAGCAAGACCCCATCTCTACAAAAAATAGAAAAATTAGCCAGCCCTGATGGTATATGTCTGTACTCCCAGCTACTCGGGAGGCTGAGGCAGGAGGATGGCTTGAGCCCAGGAGTTTGAGGTTGCTGTGAGCTAGGCTGACGCCACTGCACTCTAGCCAGGGCAACACAATGAGACTCTGTCTTTAAAAAAAAAAAAAGGGTCATATAAGTAGGCAAAGAAAAAGCATTTGACAAAATCCAACATGCCTTTATTATAAACACACTGAATAAACTAGAAATAGAAGAGAACACCATCAACCTGATAAAGAACATCTAAAAAAATGTGCAGCTAATTTCACACTTGATCACTTAATAATCAGGAACAAGACAGAACATCCACTCACCACTTCTACTCAACATGATTACAGGAGGTTCTAGCCAGAGCAAGTAGGCAACAAAAATAAGTTAAAAGGCATTCAGATTGGAAGGAAGAAGACACGATCAGAGACTATATGATTTCGTATATATAAAATCCTAATAAATCACTAAAAAATCATCAGAACTGTTAAGTGAGTTCAGTATGATTGCAAAATATAAGATCAATATAAGAAATTCAATTATATTTCTATATATTAGCAATAACAATCCAAAAATAAAATTAAGAAAACAATTTCAGTAACAATAGCATCAAAAGAATAAAATACTAAGAAAAAAATTAACAAAAAAGTGTAAGACTTGTACACTGAAAGCCAGAAAACAGTATTGAAAGAAATTAGAGAAGATCTAAATAAATAAAAAGATATCCTATGTACATGGATTGGAAGACTAAATACTGTTCAGATGGCACTATTCTCTAATGTGATTTAAAGGTTCAATGCAATCCCTATTAAATTTCAAACTCCACAAGGGTGCCAAGACAAGTCAAAGGGGAAAAAATAGTCTTTTTAACAAATGTTGCTGAAACAAATGGATATCTACAAGCAAAAGAATGAAATTGAACCTGTACCTCACACCATATATAAAAATTCATAAAAATGGATCAAAGACCTAAATGTCAGAGCTAAAACCATAAAAATCTTGGAAGAAAACACAAGAGTAAATCTTTGTGACCTTGTATCACGCAATGGTTTCTTATGAAATCTAAAGTATAAGAAAATGGAAAAAATAGATAAATTGGATTTCATCAAAATTAAAAAACTTTTATGCTTCAAAGGATACCATCAAGAAAGTAAAAAGACAACCCATAGAATGGGATATTTATATCTGCAAATCCTATATCTGCTCAGGGTCTAGTATCCAGAATACATAAAGAAATATTGCAACTGAATAATAAAAAGCCAACTCAATTAAAAAATGGGCAAAGGAATAGACATTTCTCTAAACATATACAAATGGACAAAAAACACATGATAAGATGCTCAACATCATTTGCCAGCAGGGAAATGAAAATCAAAACCACAATGATATGCCATTTTATACCCAGTAGGATGTCAAGAATTGAAAAGTCAGAAAATAAGAAGTGATGACAAGGAGGTGGAGAAATCAGAATCCTCATACACTGCTGATAGAAATGTAAAACGGTGCAGCCATTTACAGTCTGGTAGTTCCTCAAAATGTAAAATCTATCATTCTAGAGTTAAAATATGACTCAGTAATTCCACTACTAGGTATTAATACACACCCAAGAGAAAAGATAACACATCCACAGAAAAACTTATACATGAACATTCATGGCAGCATTATTCATAATAATGTGGAAAGAATCCAAATACCTATCAATTAATTAATGGATAAATAAAATGTGGCATATCCACATAGTGGAATATTATTCAGTGAAAAAAAGAAATGAAATGATACATAATACGTACATGGAAGAATCCTGAAACCATTATGCTAAGTGAAAGAAGCCAGTAACAAAGGGCAACATTTTGTATGACTCCATTTCTATGATGTGATCATAATGGATAATACTATTCTGTAATATAAATCTATAGAGACAGAAAATATATTAGTGGTTGCCTTGGGATTAGGAATGGGAGGGTTGAAGGTGATGGCTAAGGAGCGTGTGGTGTGGTTTCTTTGTGGGGTAATGAAATGTTCTAAATCCAAACATGGCAATGGATACACAACTCTGTGAATATACTAAAAGCAAATGAATTTATACTTTAAATGAGTGACTGTTTGGTATACGAAGTATATCTCAATAAAGCTGCTCCTCCCCCAAAAAAGTAGGCTGGGAACTACATACTAAACGTTTTAGGGTGATCTGCATACTAAAACAGAAGATTTAATTTAGATCTATAGCTCCTCACATAATATTCAAAATGTCCAAGACACAATCAAAAGTCACGCATGCTAAAAACCAAGAATATCACAATCTGAATGAAAAAGGACAACACATGCCAACACCAAGATGAATCAGATGTTGGAATGATCTGACAAGGATTTTAAAGCAGCCATCAAGTTTTAACAAGCAATTAGATATACTCTTGAAACAAAAGACAAAACAGAAAGTCTCATCAAAGAAATAGAAGATACAGAGAAGAACCAAATGGAAATTACAGAACTGAAAAATATAATAACCAAAATAAAAACTAACCATTGGTCTCCACAGCAGAACGAATATAAATAATAGGGTAAAGAACCACGCAACTTGAAACTGGAAGTAGAATAATAGGAATCATCCAATCTAAATAACAGAGAAAAAATTAGGCTGGGGGGAAAAAAAATGAAAAGAACGATTCCTCATGACCTGTGAGACAATAATAAAAAGATCTAACATTCGTATCATCCTAGTCACAAAAAATTATAGTCACTGAAAAATTATTCTAAGACATGGCTGAAAAACTTCCCAAATTTGGGAAAAGACAAAGCTACAGTTCAAGAAGGTGACAGAATCCAAATAGGATAAACCCAAAGAAATTCATTTAATTAGACATATCATAATTAAACTTCTGAAAACTAAAGACAAAGAAAAAACCTTTAAAGCAGCTGGGGAGAAAGAACATGTTATCTATAAGGAAACATGAATTCCAATGACAGAGGACTTCACATCTGAAATCATGAAGGCCTGAAGAAGGTGGCACAACGTTTTTCAAATATTGAAAGAAAAGAACTGTCAACCATAAAAGTTATAAAGAGCAAAAGCTAACAAAATCTTAAGAAAACAAAGAACAAATGAAGACAAAGAATGCCATGGTTTATATCTATACATGAGAAATTACAAAATAGGTTGATATCAATAGGAAACACCTTACTAGGTGTTTTCTGTAATACAGATTAAATATTTAGGAATTATAGATTTCCCCCTCCCCATCGCCAATACCAGTGAGATTCATATATGTATAGGGCTTCATGCATATTTCCCTTAATTTTCCTAGTTAAAGAGAAATCATTATGCCACTGTTCAAGATCTTTTATCAATTTGACAGTTTTTGTTCTAGTTAAAAATTCCGAAGCTTATGAGCCTAAAATCAGAGCCATTTATTTTAAAAAGACACAAGATCTAGATGCCTCAATCATCTGAAATGAAGTCTATTTTAAATAGTACTCGCTAAAGTGAAAGCCTGAATGTCTCTATAGTAACTGTCACAGCTTAACCACCTTAAAAGCCAAGTCATAATAGGGCAAATAATATTCATCTTAATCCATTCTAATTTATAAAGATCGTGTGTGTTTTTAAAACAAGAATGACTATGCAAGTTTGACTAGTGACATGTTAAGCAGTCAAGAAAGAAACAGCTGCCCAACTTGCAAAAATGTGAATTCAAGATCTGTTTTACATTACTACCGACTGATTCATTCAACCAACTTTGATCAAGTTTCTAAAATCTATCAAGTATTGTGCAAGATAGTGATGAAAAGATAAACTAAAGGCATGGTCCAGGCCTCAAGGAACTCCTGGTTGTGAGAAAAATGGACTCACAAGATATAATTTAGATAAAATGCAGTAAGTACTTTAATAGGTCCATGTACAAAATACCAGGAAAGTAAGAAACTAACCCTATTAACAAAGGTGATATTTATCCTGATTTTTAAAGAATGAATTAAATACTACTTTCCTTAGGGTTCTATCACTCCCTCTTTGCTCTCAGCCCGGTTCTCAGCCCTAGATGTATGTATATCACTGTCACATGGGAAGCATTTTTAAATAACAAGGTCTGGCCCTGCACGAGACCAAATCAATGAGAATCTCTTTGGATGCCTCCATCACCCATCTTGACCCTTTAAAAAGCTCCCCAGGTGTTTTTAAAGTAGCCTATGTTGGCTGGGTGGCTCACATGTGTAATTCCAGCACTTCGGGAGGCCAAGGAGCAAGGATCACTTGAGGTCAGGAGTTCGAAACCAGCCTAAGCAACACAGCAAGAACCTGTCTTTATAAAAAGTTTTTTAAAACTTAGCCAGGTGTGGTGGCGCATGTCTGTAGTCCTGGCTACTCAGGAGGCTAAGGCAGGAGGATTGCCTGAGCCCAGGAGTTCGAGGTTGCAGTTAGTCATGATTTTGCCACTGTACTCCAGCTTGGGCAGCAGAGCAACAATCTGTCTCTTAAAAGAAAAAGAAAAAAGTATCTTAGCAATCTCACCTACTTCTGATGACTTTAGCTTTAATCCTGGTGCAGAACCTCCACACACATCTCCATCTTTAGGCCTAACCGTTCTCTTGAGCTATTTCCCAGACATCAAGATGGTACCATTGGATGCCAAGGTTAACAGTGAGGAGGAAAAAAAAAAAAAAAAAACATGGTAGCACTGGATTTCTCCTTACCCTTCCAAAACCTGTTTCTTTTCCTGTATTTCCTATCTGAATGAACAGAACCACCACTGCCCAGTCACCCAAGCCAGAAATCAAGAAGTCATCTTTGACTCTTCCTTCTTCTTCTTGCCCTCACCTCCACACCTAACCAGTTCTCCTTATTCAGCTGATTCACTCTCACATCTATACCCTCAACTCCATCCCATCACCCTCACTGGTCTCGTCACCTTTCACCTAGACTCCTGTAACAACCCCCTTAACTGGTCTTCATGTGTCCAGTCTTGCCCTTTTATAACCCATTCTCCACAATGCTACCAGAGATTAGAGTGATTTTTCTCAAAACACATGCAGTTACAACACTCATTCATGTTACCTGCCAGAGTAGGGGATGCAGACATGAATCAAAATCCAGCCTGATTTCAAAGCCCTACCCTTAGAGCTGAGAAAGAGGAGAAAAACACATAAACAAGTAAATGCAATGATCACATGTATTTTGACAGTAGAAATTAAGAGGAAGATGAACTGAGGGGAGATGTGGGAAGGCTTTACTGCAGGGGCAACCATGAACATGTATAATCTACAGGTGGCTAAGGTGGGAAAGGGCATTCCATGGAGAAAGAGACACAAAGCCATCTAGCATGTTCAGGTAATGTAGGTGATTTTATACGGCTAAGGCAAAAGGCACAGCATGCAGCAAGACATGGAGGCTGAGATGGGAACAAACCAGACTTCGCAAGATCTTCCCAGGATAAAATCCTTCAAAGATTTCTCACTACCATCAGGATAAAACTACATAGTAAGACACACAAAGTCATTCACGAGCTGCTCCTATATACCTTTCCAGCCTCATCTCTCATCATGCCCTTTCTCCAGCCTTTTCAAACCATCAGTTCTTTCCTAAAAGAACCAGGTTGTCACACACCTTTGTACATGTTACTTTCTCTTCCAAAATGCCCATTTCCTCTTACCTTTCATTGTCTAGATTCAGCTTTTTGGAAAACTTTATTAGTTTATTGAGCACCTATTATGTGCCCAGCACTTTGCTATAAACTAAAGACACAATGAGATATGATTGAACCCCTTTCCTTAAAGAGTTCACTAACCAGTCAGGGTAAAAAATAAAAAACTGACCATTATAATGGTGTAAAAATGGATACGGCAGTATGTGCGAACACAAAGAAAATCACCTAACCCAAGTGGAAGAACAGAGGTAGTCAGAAAAAGTACTAGGTGCCTATGGACAGAAACCTTGCCTCATTCTCTCCAGGGTGGTGCTCCCAGAGCACTCTGTAGTCATCTTTGTCACAGTTTCACTCACACTATAGCGAATGGTCTGTTTCCTTAACTGCTTTCTGCTCTGGATCATGAAGGAACCAGGATAAGGATGAGCCCATGCTGCAGAAGGCCTGGAAGGAATGGTTCATAATGGTAAGTGTTAGGGAGCTGATGAAGAAAACACTGTTTTCTTTTTAAAGAAAACAGTGGCATAATCACATAGATATCTTAGAAATGAAACTAATTCCAGCAGCAGTCTGGAGGATGAACTAGAGTATAGGACCCAGAGACAATGAGGCCCATGAGGCTGCTGCTGACTGTTCAGGAAAAGTATAACCAAGGCCTGAACCAATCTTCTAGCAATAAGGAGAGAAAGAAAAAGAGTTGAGTTAGCAACAATAGGATTTAAGACAGACGATGTGATGAGAAAGAAGACAATTCCAAGGTTTCCAGGGTAAGGATCTTAAAATAGAAGGAATGTTTGTATGTGTATTGAGGGGGCTATGGATAGAGAGGAAGGGAAGGAAAAGATAAACAACCAGGTTTGAAGTACCAAGTATCTATGTATAGTTATGCAGTAGACAGATGAAAATTAGTACCTGAAGTTCAAAAGAAGTGGGGACCACACATACATCTTCAAAAACCATAAATATACAGGTGCTATTTGAAGCCATAAAAGGAAGTATAATCACCCAAGGAAATTAGAGAGAGAACAGAGAAAAGAACAAAAAATGAAACCCTAAGGAATGCCACGTTAATCTGAAAATTAAAAAAAGGAAGCAAAATATCAAGGGAAGGTTTTTTGTTTTGTTTGTTTTGGATGGTAGAAACCTGAGCATATATGCAGGCTGAGAGAAAACAAATGATAATTACGGGGAGAAATCAAAGATGTGAGCCTTAGAAAGGAGGATCCCTCTTCCTCTAAGATAAAAGGAAAGGAGATCAGAAATCAGATATGTACAGGCACAGATAACAATGACAGATCCTAAGCGTTCAGGGCTGATGCCCATCAATTTCTTCTGTGAAGCATGAGGCAAAATAAGCAAGGAAGAGAAGGCAAGAGTAGGACAAAGAGAGAAGAATGGTAAAGATGTGCAAACTGCCATTTAGATTTTAGTACATAAGAGGAAACTGAAGGGTAAGTCAAAGGATCACCAGGCAGTACAAGTGAAGTTGGAATCCAGAAGTTTAGAACAACACAATTCATGATTTTCTCCAGCTTGCCCTAGGGAGCCCAGGAGCAGAAAAAGCTGACTGATTCATCCAGGCTTGAGATCAGTAGTGCAAATGTGGCAAGAATAGTACAAGGCCCATAACAATGTTTTTATAATTTTAAAAAGTCAAATTTATTTTACTCTTTTAAAAAAAATGACTAGCTGTTTCCTCTGAGAGCCAGAAAGAGAGCTGGGGGAAGCAGAGGAAGGGTAGATAATTCCTCTTTCACTCCTAGAGAACTTGTCAGAACTTTCATTCCTAAGCATATTTGATCCCTGCAGCAGCTGATTCCAAGAGATCCAAACCTGATTCCTCCTGGCTCTTAAAGGATGAAAATTCACTGCAGCTCCCTGTACTATCCAGCTAATAGACAAACACATGCAACACTGCTTTATATATTAACACAATGCTATTTCAGCTAGGAGGTAGGGGTTCTTTCTTTCCTAAACACTGTAAATGGAGGGGGATGGGGATAATTATATCGCAAAGATTGCTGAATAACAGACTAAGAATCCTTTACAGAGGCATTTAACTATACATGACACAAAGACAGCATAATTGTTTCTTCTTAATAAATAATGGCAGTAAGTAATTGATCACTTAATCGCTTTATTACACTTGGAGTTCACTGATTCGTCCTGCCATCACCCATACCACTCTTCGGATAGCGGGTCAAATCCATGTGGATCCTAAACTGGCTACTACCATCTGGAGAGTACAAAAGGCGGAAGAGGCTAACATGTGTGAGCACCCACCACGTGCCGGGCCTACTGTGTGCCAGGCTCTGGGGAAGGCACTTTCCATGTTATGGATGCAAGTCACTTAAAGACGAATTAAGATGTTATGGATGTGGCATTCAGGATAGTGGGAAAGTGTCTGAAGGTTTAAGTGTAAAGGAAAAGAAGAAGAGATAGCGACGGTGGTTGATCAAAATGAAGGGAGAAAAGGCGAGTTGGGAAAAGGCGGCGTCTGGGAGCAAAAGAGCAAGACCCAGGGACACCTGGAGGGGGGCGGGCGACGGACACGTAGGAAGAACGCGGTACAAAGAGCAGGGATGGGGGTGCGCTTCCCGAAGCCGCAACCCGGGTACAGGTGAACGCAAAGACGATCTCGCCGGACGGGTAGTCTCATCTCGCGAAGAAGCCAAGCCCCAAAGGACTGCGGGGCTGGGACGTGGTACCAGCGTCGCGAAAAGAGAGGGGAAGGGGCAGAGGTGAGAGGGCAGGGAGATCGACCGCGCACGGGGGAGCGGGCGACAGCGAGAAGCTGCGATGGGGGAAGGGGCGTGGGAGCAGCCGCCGGATGGGCCAGAACCCGGGGAGCCGCGCTTGGGGGTGGGGTTGGACAGCCGCCGGGGGCAGACGTGGAGACCCGCGGGCAGGAGGCGACGTGGGGTCGAGGAATGCCAAGACCGAGCCGGCTGGGACCCGGAGCCGGGTGGAGACGGCAGAAAACAGGGGAACCGGGGCGGCACTCCGAGCGGAGCCGCAGTGAGCGCGGCGTCCCCTTACCTGGGATGCGTGAGGAGCCGCCGAGCCGCCGCGCCAGCATCCCGGGCTCAGCTGCTTCTCCTGCCGCCCTAGGTGGGGGCCATTTCGCCCGCCCCGCGAACCAGCCCTCACTGCCAGGCGCCAGCAGCTGCCAGCCTGGCCCGACCCAGCGGAACAGAGCCGCCGCGACCCGCGCCCGCGGCCGTCTCAGCAGCGACTCCCGCCGTCGCAGCCTCTGCGCCGGCTGCCAGCCTCCCGGGCGGTCGCCGGATCACACGCGTGCTGTGATTGGCTGCCGGACGCCCGGCCGGGTGCTGTGTCGGCCTCTCTGATTCGCGGGTTCCGGCCGGCTGCCCACCGAGGGAGGCGGGACTTAGTGCTCGCTCGGTCCGGCCAGCGCCGAGAGGCGGGGGTCTGACGTCGCGGCCGGGCCGGCGCCCCCGCCGCCCTGCTCGTGCGCGCTCCCGTGGGGGCTTCCTGGCCTCCACCTGCCTGACTCGGTTGTTGCCCGAGCAGCGGTGCGCGCGGCCCAGCTGGAGCCGAGCAGCTAGCAGGTGGCAGTCCTCCCCGCCCCAGTCCCCCACGTGGGTGGCCCAGAAGGCCTTCATCCGTGAAGCCCTGGGACAGGGAAAATGAGCTTTCCCAGGAAATCCCCTCCTCTGCCAGTCCACTGCCTCAGCGGCACCTTCGTCTCGTCGGAGATAAGTCGCAAAGGCAAATATCAAATTCGCACAATATCGTATTCCACACTGAAGTGTAAATGAGCGATAGATTCTCGCCCGACCTCAGGGATGGGAAACTGACTACCTAAGAGAAGGACTCGAAGACTAGGAAAGGAGAAAAAGACAAAGCAGGAAGGGAGAGGTGGGAAAGGGCTGAAATTTCACAACATTAACCATTCACTTTTACAATTCCTTCCTACAGGCACATCTACACCAGGTTCTGTCAAAGCAATTAATTCAACTATCTTAATGTGGATTGGAGAAAGCATGGGCTCGGGAATCTAACAGCTGTATTCAAAATTGCTGTCTACCATCTTGGAACCAGTTTTGTTATCTATAGAATTAGATCTAATGTGTACCGTAGAGAATTGCTGTAAATATCAAATGAGATCCACAAAAAACTTCTGCACCAATGTTCATAGCAGCATTATTCATAATAGCCAAAAAAAAGTAGAAAAAAACTAGATGTTCATCTACTGATTAATGGATAAACAGAAGGTGATATCCATACAATGGAATATTATTTGAACATAAAAAGGAAAGAAATATGGACACATGCTGTGAGATGGATGAACTTTGAAAATATTATGTGAAAGAAGCTGGTCACAGAGACCACAAATTATACGATTCCATTTATATGAATGTCCAGAATAGGCAAATCCCTAGAGACAGAAAGATTGGTAGATGCCTTGGGCTGGTGGGATGGGGGAAATGGGAAGTGATTGCTAAAGAGTATGGGGTTTCTTTTGGGGGGTGATCATAAAATTGATTATGATGATGGTTGTATGGTTCTGTGAATATACAAAAGTCATTGAATTGTACACTTTATCTTTTTTTTGCCTCAGCCTCCTGAGTAGCTGGGACTACAGGCACGTGCCACTGTGCCTGGAGAATTGTACACTTTAAATAGATGAATTGTATGGTATTTGAATTATATCTCAATAAATCTGTTTTTTTTTTTTAAAAAAAAAGGAGATCAAATGAGATAACAAACCTCAGAAAGCCCCTGGCTCTAGTGCCTCCAGAAGAGAAAGGACTTGGTATATCTAACTTTGTTTTTTTCTTTATTTCATTGGCAAAATCTTGTAACAAATTTGATCTGAGGAAATTTAAAGAAAGAGCCACCATATTTTTCTTTGGAAAATTTAAATCTAATGAAGAAGATGATTTGATTTCACTCAAACTCCTTATGGCAGCAGAAATGGACAGTGGGATTATAAAATTCATCAAAAAGACCAGGCTCAGTGGCTCATGCCTGTAATCCTAGCACTCTGGGAGGCCAAGGCAGAAGGATCACTTGAGATCAGGCGTTTGAGACCAGCCTGAGCAAGAGAGACCCCATCTCTTTAAAGAAAAAAAAAAGGTAGAAACTTAGCTGGGCATGGTGGTGTGCGCCTATAGTGCTAGCTGCTTGGGAGGCTGAGGTAGGAGGATCGATTGAGCCCAAGAGTTTGAGGTTACAATGAGCTAGGATGACGCCACTGCACTCTAGCCAGAGCAACAGAGTGAGACTCTGTCTCGAATAAATAAATAAATAAATACATTAATTAATTAAATTTATCAAAAGAAAATAAGCAAGGTCAGCAGGCAGAGAGTGAGGGGAAAGGGAAAGAAGGCAAGAATGTGGCAAGGTGACTATGCACCTGAGGGCAGCCCCCTAAATCATTCAACATTAAGCAAGAGGCAAGTCACATTCCAATTCCTACATTTCAGACCCCTTCAGGAAAAGAACTCACCATGACCTGAGTCACACTGAAGCCACCACAGGTACACAGCCTCTGCCAGCCTCTCTCCACAAGGCAGAGAGGCAGATCTCTGACATGACCTTCCACACTGCCCAGAAAATCCCTCATCCACCTATAAGACCTGGAAAAAGAATTAAGTAACCAGATGGGGAGCTGGCGCTTGTCCTTCCAGCACTTATTAAACTGTGAGGACAAATTCCAGATGTGAGAATTCAGTAAGAACAAAGGACATGAATCCCTTCAGTGAAATCTGTCACGTGGCAGGATGTCTCACTGAGCAAGACAGCTTCAGGTGGCCCAGGGGCTACAAAGTCTATACAGCCTTTCAGCCAGAGCAAAGAACAGCTTGATCTGAAGCAAAGCTCAGGGTCATTTGGGACAAGCTGAACTTTTCCTGTTTTCTAAATCTGCTCCCAATGCATATAGTGTATATGCTAATAAGAAAAAAGACTCCACGATACACTTTTTTTTTTTTTGAGACAGGATCTCGCTTTGTTGCCCAGGCTGGAGTGCAGTGGCATAATCATAGCTCCCGGGCTCAAGCAATCCTCCTACCTCAGCCTCCTCAGTAGCTAGGACTACAGATGCACACCATCATGTCCAGCTAATTTTTAAAAAAAAATTTTTTTTGTAGAGATGGGGTCTTACTATGTTGCCCAAGCTGGTCTTGGCCTCCTGGCCTCAAGTGATCCTCCCTCCTCAACCTCACAAAGTGCTGGGATTACAGATGTGAGCCACTGCACCTGGCCCAAGATATGCTTTTAAGTGAAAAGAACACATTTCAAAACGGTGTATATAATATACCCATTTGTATTTTTTTAAAGTATACACACACATCTTCAAAGACAGTCTCTGGAAGGATGCACAGTAAACTGGTAACAGTGGTTGTCTCTGGGAGGGAAACTGAAGGACTTGGGCACAGGAGTGGAAAAGAGATTTATTCTTTAGTATATACTCTTTGGCACCTTTTGAAATTTTGTGCTATATGCTTGAATTACCCATTTAAAATAAATAAATACATAAATTTTTTTTATGAAAAGAATTCTTTCCTAAAAACCTCACTGTCCAAGCCTATATGAATATCTGGTTTACATGACATTCATATTTCTCTGTGTAATTTAACGAGTCTCATATTGAGTGTACGTATTCTGAACACTCTGTGTATCTGTCTTCCCTTCCCAGCCTTACCTGTCCAGGTGATCAGCCCAGAATCAGATAACCTCACCTGAGGCCATAGATGACTTTGAAACCCTGTTACAGATAATTCAAAGGGCTCAGAGCCTGTTTTTTCCAAACAGCCTGGGAAGCCCCTGCAGGCCCAAGAAAAAGAGGAAATGGACAAGTACTTGCTGGGGAAGTCTCTCCCCTCTGGGCCAGCCTTTGCACAACTTCTGCCTCAGGGATTCACCTCCAGGAAAGAAGGCTTAGCCAAGGTAAGAGAGGACTCCTTACTACAGTTATCTCGCCTCCTGGAAGGAAAGTCTATGCAGCACAACTAAGAATGAGCAGGGTTGGAGGAGAACTGAGAAGGCAACATAGCCCTCTAGCTTTGGGAGCTTGTTGGCATTGCTTTGCTTTTGATATGGACAAAAATGCTGCAGACCTCCCTTCCTGGATTCCAGGATCTGGCATGGAGAGAGGATGGTGGCAGTGGTGGAAGATGGCAGAGAGCCAGAGGCCCTCGGACATGGAAGATTGGGGAAGACAATCATGTCAGGTCCTACTTTTTAATTCCCTGTCCCAGCTCAAGGGAGCTGGAAGCAAGGGGTTTGGAAACAGAAAATGGAGAGGACAGGCTGCCTTTGCAATGCAAGTAAAGGAGCAGAGATGTTTCGGAGGGAGCAGACACGCTGGAGATGTGGGGATAGAGGGAGCTCTCAAGGGTAAGGGCAGAAATGGTGATGACAGAAGGTAGTTGTGTCTGTCACACCAGCACAGGGCCTGGCTGAATGGATGGATGGACAGCAAAAGCTGCAGCTGTCAATGAAGGCCACCAGGGCAAAGCAGAGGGGGACACAGGGAAGAGAATAGGACAGTCAGGTTATTCAGGGTCCTGCCAGGAAAGTTAGGGAGACTCCAGGTGAGGCAGCCAGAGCCAAAGATCCTCGATGAAGAGTTGGAGGGTTAAGATTTTGCTCGACTTAAAGTGACCTAAAAGCCCTGGCTAATTCAGGACAAGATGAAACACTTACCTGCAAATAGCATCAAAGAGCCAATGAGCTGCAGGAGACACCTCACAGTTCTCTTGAAGCTTGTGGGATAGAGGGATTTGAGACAAAAAGAAAATGGTGATACAATTTACAGAAAAAGAAAAAAATGAGCAGGGCTCCTCACTTTCCCCACCCCTAGATCCTGGAAAACTGGGCAGGTCAGGTCCCTCAGCCACATCATCATTTTAAAAAGAAAATTCAGCCCAGCCTATGAGCAGGCATTTTCCAAATGGCTACAGAATTCCTGCACCTTCCAAAAATACCTCTTCATGCAACTCCTGCCAGGGAGGGAGGGCCACGGGCCCAGGCTGAAACTGACCAATGGGGCTTTCTGAGTCCCAGCGCTGCCACTGCGTGCTCTGCAGACCCCAGCTGCAGGAAATGCCCACTGCTCTGTGAGTAACCCCAGCCAGACAGCTGCTGGAGCTGAGCCCCGGAATGGGAGCAAACCAATCTCTAATTCTACTTAATGACCCAGGAGTTTCTAAGACTTTCAGGAATGGTCTCCAAACCTAGCTATGCATAGAAAGGACCTGGGCAGCTTTGTAAAGCAGTCACAAGCCTCTTGTCAGTTTTATGAAGCAGAAGCTCTGGGGTAAGCCTCCAGCCCCAGCAATGGGACAGGGATGGGGATAGTCACTGGGAGGCAGCAGAGGTGGTTTCAGAATGGCTGGCCGATTGGTAATATGCTGTGACTTTACCTGGGTGCAGTTAACCACTTAGTTCACTCTGAAAATTTATCATGCTTTATATACATGTGTACTTTTTCTATATCTTTGTTATAGTTCATCAAAAGAATATACTCCATGATAAATTCTGCTTCCCTACCAGGTGTGAGAATCACTGAGTTGGTGATATATAGGATGAGGGGCTTAGATTACGCTAAGGAGATGCTGGGTGCTTCTGAGTATAGGTTGGAATAGCTCCCAGGGGTCTGCCTTTCCTTCTTGGGCAAGTCTCTGACCCTCAGTAGGGAAAAGCTCTGGCAGGGGGTCAGGGGTGGGGTGGGGGAAGAGCAGCTGAGTAGGGGGTGCTCCAGGGAGCAGCCAGCCCTTCTCTGCCCACGGATGCTGACCAGTGACATCAATGCAACCAGGAATAGCTGCCAACCCTCGTGACTTGTCCTGCACACTAACCCTTGGACAGGGCTTTGCTCAGGTCCCCGGTGACCTGGTTCAAAAGTGCCATTTTCTCCTGTGGCTTTTCCCTTCCTGGTTAAAGAGGTTTCCCTCCCTGGCTAACGAGGCTGGAGAGGCTACAAGTTTCTTGCTGCTCTGCCAGGTCTCTTTCCCAGGGCAAGCAGCTTCTTCAAAGGCTAGGCTACTCTCGTAGGATCCAGGGCACCCCAGCACATGAGATCTACCAGAGTCCTGCACTGGGCACTGTTCTAGGTGCTGAGGACACAGCAGTGAACAAGACAGACCCTGCTGCCATTACTGAGTTTACATTTTAATGGGGAGCCTGGTATTCAATGACATATGAAGGGGATCAGAAATGCCACCCCAAAATATGCCACTTTGGCATGGGGATTATTTTGAGCTGAAGGCAATTAAGAAATAGCAAACACAGGAGCTCTCTGTTCTCCCCCTCTCTCCCTCAAATCAGGGCATAAATTTCCCTTTTGTAAAGGAAATTTATATTTGTAAAGGTGTTCACCTCTCCTGTACCAGGAAGAGAACAATTCAGAGACAACTCTTATCACGAGATTAACAAGCCTTACCAGATAACCCTTATCTTCCATTAGTTTCCCCTCATATTTATCTTCACACAATTTAGCATACCTAGATGCCCCTAACCTCTCTCCTTCCTCTCCCCTACTAAGTTAGATATATAAACCTTTAACTCTAACCACTTAAAGAGCCAGCTACTTCCTTGTTGGCTCCCATGTGCATGCGAAATAAACCTTTTCTCGTCTTAATCTGTCTTTTGTCTATTTAATTTGCAGGCCCCAGCCACTGAACCTAAGAAGGGTAAAAGAAAAGCATACTTAACAAAAGTGCTCAAGGCAATGACTTGCTCATCACTCAGTGTACCCAGGTCTCTGCTTCTGTTCCTTTTCTCCTGCACCTCCTTCCTCCTGCATTGCCCTCCTCCACCCAGCTCTGCCAGTGAAAATTCAGCCAACCTTCATATTACGCTACAAACATCATACCCACTAGGCAGGATCTCTTGTGACCTGTGTTCTGATTTACACCTTTCTTAAGGCACATCTCCCATTCTCCATTGTGTTCTCATTCTTTGTGTACTTGTCTGGTTCTCCACCTTCCCCATCAGATAGGAAGCTGCTATTCTGGGCCCATAGTAGGCCTGGGAATGTTTGTTGAGATGAATAAATTGAATGATGGGACAGCATTTCCCTCAAGGATCATCAGTTCACTTTGTTCTACATCTCGGTGATCTACAGACAAAAAGCCCTATTGTTTTTTTAGAAACTTTATTTTGAGCTGGGCATGGTGGCACGTGCCTGAAATCCTAGCTACTCTGAGGCTGAGGTAGGAAGATCGCTTGAACCCAGGGGTTCAAGACCAGCCTGGGCAATATGGTGAGACCCTGTCTTAAAACAAAACAAAACAAAAAAATCACGTCAAAAATTTTTGAAAAAATTTCAAACATAGAAAAAGTTGGTGAGAATACCATTAACTCCAATACACATACCCTTCGCCAAGTGTCCAGCTGTCGATTCACCAATTAACATTTGCCACCTTTGCTTAAACTCTTTCTGTATACAGATGTATCATTATTGTTCTTGTTAGTGAACGATTTGTGAATAAATTACAGACACTGTGTCTTGTGTCCCTGTACCCCTAAACACTTCATTGGCATCTCCTAAAGATAAGGACATTCTCTATACAATGATCAAATGAAGGAAATTTAGCATCAATATGATCTATTATCTAATATGCGGTCCATACTCAAATTTCCCTGATTGCCCCTGTTATGTCCTTTATAGCAACTTTTTCTTACAGTCTGTGTTTTGCATCTAGTTGTCGTGTTGCTTTAGTGTCTTTCAATCTGGAGCGTTTCCTCTCGATTTCTCTTCCATTTGAGAGGCACACTAGTTATTCATATTTGTCCCAGAGGTGCTGTCGTGCCTTTCTCAGTGTATCGATCATATCAGGAGGCACACAAGGTCAGTTTGTCCCATTATTGGGACATATTGATCATTTGGTTAAGGTGAAATCCGCCAGTTTTCTCCACTGTGAAGTTACCAATTTTCCCTTAGCAGCTAATAACTACTCTGTTTGGCGATACTTCAAGACAGTGGAAATATCCTGTTCCCTGCCTGATGATGATTCCTGCCTGGCCCTGCTGTGCTTGCCAGTCATTCAAGGAAAGTGGGGCTGGCCGGCGCTCAGGCTGGGAGGTGCTGGGGGTGGCAGAGCCAGGCTGGGCTGGGAAGGAAAAGCAACTGGGGCAGGAATCTGTGCAGAGAGCAGGGAAGGTGGTTGGAATGCCATGCAGGGAGCAGCTCACTGCGGGGTGGGCGGCAGCACCCCAATCCCCTTCGGCACCCACCAGGCACCTCTAGGCTTCCCCAGTGGGGCTGACCCCATGATCCTTTGCCAGGATCATGACCTGGAGAGGGGCCAGTTTTCAGGAGGCAGGAAGGCGGCCCTTTCCCCCCTCACTCCATGGTGGCCCCTGATGATTCCTGGGGGAAATGCCCCAGAGGCAGAGGTATAGCGTTATTTCCAGAGTATTTCCAGGGGCCCAGCAACTGCAGGATTCCAGACCTCTGGGCTTAGCCTGGCCCTGCTAGCTCTTCCACCAGCCCCCTGCCTGTTTGATCTGCTCCCTGCAAATATTTGCTGTGCCCTGGGCTGGCAGTCAAGGCGGAATGTGGGGGGTGCACAAGGCCCACAGCTCTGGACAAATTGGCCGCAAGTTGCTGTATGCTCGGCAGAAGGTGTGTTAGCTTCCTGGGCTGCCGTAACAAATTACCGCAAACTGGATGACACAATAGGAATTTATTCTCTCACAGTTCTGGAGGTCACAGTCTGAAATAAAGGTGTTGGCAGGGCCAGCTTCTGGTGGCTGCTGGCACTCATTGGCTCCCTTGGCTGCATCCTCCAATTTCTGCCACCTGTGGTCACATTGCTTCATCCTCCTCTTTCTTACAAGGAAAACTGCCATTGGATTTTGGGCAGGATCCTGGGGATACCTGGGTAACCAGGATCATCTCATCACAAGATCCTGAACTTAATTGCATCTGCACAGACCCTTTTCCCAAATAAGGTCACATTCATAGGTTCTGGGGGTTAGGACATTATCTTGGGTGGGGGGGGCTTCCATTCTGTACAAATGTTAATTTTTCATGTTTTTCTGAGCATGTACTATACTGATGGTTAGAAGTTATTAAAGCAGTCCCTGATGGCTGCTTTGGGTCTACCCAAATATTTTTGTCCCCCCTTCCCTCCCACATGCACAAACACAAAATAACTCACAGTCATGGAGATTTACACATTGTCCACAAGCACTTGTACAGAAATGTGTAGGTTGTATTCATTCATTCATTCATTCATCCAACACATATTTCTTGAGTGTCCCCTGTGTGCCAGGCCCTGTTGGAGGCACTGGAAACAGCAGTGAACAAGTCAGCAAGCTCCATGCCTTGTTTTTATTCTGCTGGAATATTTACATGCGGACAATAAGCATAATACAGATGCAGAATCATGCGAGGCTTTTACATTCCTGGTGCTCCCAGAAGGGCTGAATTTCACAATTTTAGGCCATAGGCAGCAAGGGAATGTTAAGGCCATTGGTGCAAATAAACAAAGTCACCACCAAAGTGGTTCTAAAAACAACAAATCATTGATTAAGTGAAACATTTGTGAGCAAGAGTGAATCTCGTTTTTGAAAGAGCAAATCTCTCTATTGTTGTGGAAGGGCTTGGAGTTCTAGGGTATGACATAGAGGAGTCCGAACAAAGGGGAGGTCTACTGGGCCTTTAAAAGCCAGGGAGGCCACAGCTGCACACACATGCTGAATTTGAGTTAGGTCCCAAGGACAAGGAGTGCTGGACCAGATGGAGGGGAAGAAGATGGATCACAGGGGACATGCCGAAAGCTGGGGGTCAGAAGTTGGCAATGACGTGCAGGATAAGGTGAGACTAATAACATAATATAATATCAGGGCATTATCACCCCAAACTGTCACTCACGTCAGTGTGATGTGTCAACTCCGCTCGGCTGAATTATAGACCCTAGAATTCCCTTTCTAATACAATCCCGGTTAGATTGGGCTACAAGTGATATTCTCGCACAGAGAGTCAGAGAATGGGAGGAAGGCAACAGGCATTTCATAGTACAGACACAGCTTCTCCCATTCAATCAAACACTGAAGGGATTTTGCACAGGAAAGTAAAATCTCTAATCAGTTGCCTTTAAGTTAGTTAAATGGGGGATCACTAGGGAAGGGGAGGAGGCTACACAGATTCGTGTGGTCATGGATTAGGGTTGGAGATATCAGTATGAAGGCATATTTAGCTTAATATAGATACAGATGGTTACATATAGAAATGTTTATAGATATGTCAACATATACAGGTTAGTATACACACATATTTCCTCCCTCTGTTAGTGAGAGCGCCTAGAAGCAGTGATAGCCCAGTAGCAGCAAGCACATCTAGCTTCCAGATCTTTGTTTCCAATACCATTCTCCGATGAAAGAACCAGGGCTCCTTGGAGAAATTGCTGATTCTAGGACCAGGGCAGGAAATACACAAGATGAGCCTGGAGCATCTTACAGTACCAGAAAGAAGGGAAGTGCTCGAACACACACATGCGCACACACACACACACACACACACACGTGTTGCCATGCATAAGCACACACACAAATGATGAGGGTACGCCAAAAGGACACAAAAGTCAAGTGAAAGAGTTCCCAGTAGCCAAAGCTAGAATAAGGCAAGCAACAAAGCAAGTAAAGTAGTATTGGGTTATAACTCACTGTATGAAATAAATATCCATGAGTCCATTTATAAAAAGTAAGTAGAGAAGAATAGACAAATCTGTGCAGAAGAATTCCGAATAATTTATGTAGACACTCCATGCTCAAGGAAGTGGAGCATAACTCCTTGCTCCTTAACTGAGGGCTGTGCGTAGTGACGTCCTTCCAAAGAGTAAAGTATGGGAAGGAGGGAAAAAGAGTAACTTTTCAGTAGAGAAACCTGAAAACCACCACCTCAGCCAGGTGATCAAGATTAATGCCAACAGCGAGAAGTCATGCTGATAGCATGTACCCTTGCCATGTGATGAAAATGGCACTTTACCTCTCCAAAATCCATAACCTCATTATCATGAGAAAAACATCAGGCAAATCCCAATAGAGGGATATTCTACAAAATATCTGAGCAGTACTCCTCAAAACTATCAAGGTCATCAAAAACAAGGGAAGTCTGAGAAACGGTAACAGCCAAAAGGAGCCTCGGGAGACGCAATGACTAAATGTAATGTGCTATCCTGGATGAGATCCAGGGACAGAAAAGGACATTAGGTAAACACTGAGAAATAAGAATCGAGATGGACCTTAGTTAATAATAATGTATCAATATCGGTTTATTAATTGTAACCCATTTACCATACTGATGTAAGATGTTAATAATAGGGGAAACCGGGTATAAGGGTAAATTGTCTTGGCAATTTTTCTGTAAATCTAAAATTAAAAGTTTATTTCTTTAAAAAAGAGAAGGCTTAGGACTTCCCTGAGCACAGACTCCAAATAACAGCTCAGTCCACAGTTATTTTCCCTTTCCTTGGGACCTTCCTTCCTGAGTGCTTGTGAAAAATAAGCTTCAGCCTGTGCCGATGCGGCCCCAGCCTCCCTGTCATTGTCCCTTTCTGACGGCCAGCCCTGTCAACTTAGGGGTTGCTTAGCCAGCCCCCACAAATGCATAAGCCTATCTCTTATGAATAAATCTATATATAATATATATAGATATGTATCTCCATATGTTTATCTATATATATGTGTGTGTGTATATATATCTCCTACTGGTTTTGCTTTTCTAGTTGAACCCCAGCACAACTAGTATTTTATAAATGAAAGAATTCAAATATTTAAAAAAAAATCAAATTGCATATTTAAATACACTCCAAATACAAAATTTTAAAATCATTTTATAAACCATCAAGTAAAATATCAACATTAGTTATATATTATAATTCTACTCTAAATTATTAGCAAATAAAATGAATAAAATGATTATATAAAAATAATCAACTTGGTACAATAGGCAAGTATAGAAATTTAATCATAAAACACTGAACATGAAATAACACTATTTGATTTTTGTGTGTTTGTTTTTAAAACAATCTTAAAATATAAAAAAAGACTGGAGTTGTGAGATAATTTTTGTGTAAATATTTCTAGCTGCTGAAAGAAATTTCTTCTGATATTTCGCTAGTTTGGGGAAGGTGAGAAAATAACACCATATATTTTTCTGTAAGTCTTTCATCTTTCACTAATCACGTTTCTCTTTGATAACGTTAAGATTTTCTTATACAATTCTGGGGAAAGGCTAAAGCATGCAATCTTTTTATTGATGGCAAGCAGTGTGTTTCGCTCCAAAAAAATCATCCTGCTTTCTTTTGGTCTTGTTCAGTTTCATAATGTTTAGAAGGGAATTCTAATCAGTTCCCTGAGTCAGTTTCAATTCTGTGATGCTCATTATCTGCTTCTTCAAAAAGTCTTTGACTGATAGTCTTAAAAAAAAAAAAAATCTTTGGCTGAGGATGCCGTGGCCCCTCAAGGGCGCCCGCGCTCTCTGCCTGGCTGTGGTTGTGGTGGGCGGCACCGCCTCGGAGCCCCGGACACCCAGCAGCGCGTCCTCGGCGCCAGTGGATGGGCATGAAGCTGCTGGCTACGCTGGCCACCCACACCATTTGCTTCTGCTGCCCTGTCATCAGCAACCCCACTCCCGTCATCTCCTTGCTGAAGAACTACAAGGCGTTCCATGGAGAGCATTAGTAGCATCGCGTCAGGCCATCAAGGGCTGCTGGCCAACCAGACAGCGGTGCTGGGCAGTGAGGGGGAGCCCCCTGCTAGGTGTACAGCGGCTGAGCAGGTGGAGGGGAACAGCAGCGAGGTGGGCCTGACCACACTCCCCACCTTGCCATGCTTAAGGAATCAGTAGTTGGAGTTTGATAATGACTTTGAAGAAGACTGAGGTCTGCATCACGGGAACCTCACTCGAATCAGCATTTTCACATGGAGAAGAGGATGTCCTGAGTAAGAGTCGCCTACCACCGGAATCAGACAAGTTCAAAAGGATCACTTTCTGTTTTCAAATTTATCCATTAATATACCACTTACAGCCATTATAGGACAAGAGAATGAAAAGGCATGGAAGTATAATTTTACTCAATATACCCAAAAACTCTCTTCACATGCTAATGTTTTAAAAGTTTATACAAATTTCACATCTACTCTATAATGCAGTTGCATTTATTTTGATATAAAACACTTTAAGTTGCTTGCTATAGAGTAAAATAAGCTCCCCAGGAATTTATGCCATGTTTATTCTATAACTTTGCATAAATATAGCCATCTGCCACACTAGCACTTATGATAATTTCTGTATTTGTTGGAGTGGCATCTTACTTATTCTAGATCCTCAAATACATCACACTCATTCCTATACTTCTCTTGTACCTAGATCTCCTTCTTCCTTTGCTGATAAAATGTACTCATATTCAGGTCTTAGTCTGAAGAAACAGTTCTTGAAAGAGATCTTTCCTATCTTTGGGGCTATATCTCTCTATATTTATCCTCTTTAATTGACACCCAGTACCACCCTGTAGTCTTTCAGCTTTTCCTGCCAGACTCTAAATTCTGTGGGGGTGTAAGTGTGTCTGTTTGTTACTACTGTGTCTTTGTGATCTAGAACAGTACTTGTCAGTGTTATGTGCTCAATAAATATTTTAAATAAGTCAGTGATCATTGAACATGAAGTTCAACTTGAATCATACTGGTACCAAGGATAAGAGCATTATAATAATAGAATAAAAATAACAGGGAAATTTAGAAATCTGCTTTGAACATCATCTTTTTTATAATTGTAATCTAAAATGAAGACTACATAACAGAACATTCATCAGTGTTCCTACACATTACTTATATTAACATGTAACAATCAGAGCCTCTATCTTGTCCATAGTAGTTACAAGGACATTTACAAAAATTTATTCAAATAAAGTTGAATCCTGCAGAGCCAAAAAAAAAAAAAATCTTTGAACCAGACTGAGAATTATTATTGCACTAGAAGCTTTGCTTTGTTACCTGTTATCTTCTTCTGGCTCTTGAAAAAAGTCATAGAAAAGTATAGACCTGTGGAAGTATGGAAAAATTATTTTAAAATTAAATACATATCTTTGTTCAATGTAAAATTTTAGTGCATCATAAAACTCCATGTGTAGTTTCAATACAAAATAATTCAGATTTCAGATTCTTTCAGGCCAAAGCAAGAATATTACACCAACAAAAATACCAGTATTTCCATATTTAAAAATAGCAGAGTATACAAGGACACTGAAACACCAGGATGCTGAAAACTAATGGAGAAGGGGCAAGGTGAACATTAATACATTTTCAAAAAATGTTTCTTAAATGACTCCATGATATTTTAGGCAATTACCATCTGCCCTAAAACAGACCTAAAGCTAATGAGTGAGTTTCCTTGCTGTCAGTGAACTAAATAATGTTTGTGGTTTTTTTTGCTTTTTCTGAGAGCTGCTGTATGGTCAAATAGGTATTATTGAGTGGAGACTGACTATGTGTAGCATTCTGATAACATTTTTTTCTTTCTTACTTTTTTTTTTTTTTAAAGAGATGGGGTCTTACTCTGTTGCCCAGGCTGGAGTGTAGTGGCTATTGACAGGCATAATCATAGCACACTACAGCCTTGAACTCCTGTGCTCAAATGATCCTCCTGCCCCAGCCTGCCAAGTAGCAGGGACTATAGGTACATGACACTACACCTGGCTCATTTTTTTAAAATAACACATTGAAATGAGTAAGAAGTAGATCATCTCATAGACCAGAGCTTCCAGAACAGGCCAGTATCTTGGCTATTCTTGGTCCTTTACATTTTCATATAAATTCAGAATCAACTTTTCAAGATCTAGTAAGAAACATGTTGAGATTTTGATAAAGATTACATATAATCTACAAATTAATTTGGGGAGAATTGATCTTTACAACATCGAGTGTTCAATCCATGAACATGGTATATTTCTCCAAACTCATACATATATTAAAGAGTGCAAAGAAGACATCAAAATGGTGGCATTGTTGGTTCAGTGGACACCCAGGGGAATGTTGGGCTGGCACCATCCACCTAGGAGCTGCTCCTGCTCCTCCCTTCCTCCTTCCAGACTGCCAAGTTACCGTGTGACCTTGCCTCCTGCCCACAGCTGATTGATTCATGGGAATGCACCTGCCCCAAGCTGATGTAATGAGTATCCCTTCAGATTTTTGGACCAGAGGCTAACAGAGAGTCAAACGAGGCTCTTTTTGCTGTCTGAGGTTGTAAAATATAAAATTTAGGAGCCTCCTATAACTGTGTTTCGGATTATGTGGTATAGAGGATTGGAGGCATTGCTGAGAAAAAAAGGATAAAGCGCCAAGAGACACAAAGGCAATATTGAGAAGCTGATGATGTTTGCGTCTCTCACTCCCTGTGGTTCCTAAGGCCCAAGTACATTCTTGCTCCTGAGTTCCTAGAGTCAGTACATTGTTCATTATAATAAATCCATCTTTAGGCCTAAGCTAGTTTGAGTCAGGCTTCTGTCACTAGTAACAAGAGTCCTAACTAATGCAATTGAGTAGACTTAAAAGGGGTTTCCTCAAATAGACGCTAGGTGAGCTAGCCTGGGCACCTGGTTTTAGCAGGCTCACAGTTTGGATTGCACTCCACTCCCTCTGGTGCACCTAGACAGAGCCTCCTCCAAACTAGGCCAGAAGCTGGCAGACACTCTTTTGTTCTTTTCTCTGCAAGAATTTTACTGCCTCAATTTGGGACAGATAATCAGAGGTGGTCTCCCTTACTCTCTTTTTCATGCAGGATTTACCAAATGTAAGCATTTGTCTTATTTTCATGTTTGGATGCCACACTTTGGTTAGACTTTAATTATCAGACTTGTCATCAAGATTACCCACATGATCATTCTAGGGCTGTTATAGGTCTGATTGGCAAGTGCTGCCTATGTTACGATATCAAGACATACCCCCCAAAGAGGATGCAAGCATCAAATGGGATTTCAAGAGAAATGCTAAAAATCTTTGCCATTACTGCCTCTCTTGATAATGACCCCACATATCATGAGGCAGGAAGCATGACAGTGATAGGAGGGTAAGGTTCTGAATTTTGAAAAGATTGGCGGGAAGAATTTTGAAGATACTGAGGTGCAGAGAAAGGCAGGGCATGTCCTATATATATGGACAGGCCTCAACTTTGCTAAACTCAAGTCTTGAATGGCTACACTTGCATGCATTTCATACAGTGTATACTAACAGACCCAATACACTTTTCAAAGACCACATTTGAGCTTTCATCTCTCAGCTGACGCAGGATGGTTTCAGACTAACGTCAGCATCATCAGTTGTCATCGTCGTCAGTACAGCCATTGATGTCATTATTGAGAAATTTAATTGAATAGAAAAATACACAAATGAAAGTGATGATCAGTGATTAAAAAAAACAAAGTTCTCATAAGCTTAACACAGTTAAGACCAAAATGGGAATGATTAGCTGGGCTAAAACTGGTGAATCTTTCACTTCGGAGATGTTCATCACAGTGAAAATAGCCAATTGCGTGCTAATTTGTGAAGGAAAAAAAATCAACTTACGTAGGACAATAGAAGACCCTGTAGACTCTGGGAAAGTGCATTCCTTTGAACAGGGTCTGAAATGTCATATGGCCTGCTCCTGTGGCCCTGAGAAGCAAAGCGAAGCCAGTCGAATTTCCTAAGATTTTACAAGATAGCCTGTTCTTGGCCTTTTCTGTGTTACCCTGACGACTTCAAGAAGGTCCTGGCCACTAACGTTTAACAGGACTGTAAAAGTTTTAATATGTTCCAAACTTTCTAAATCAAGATTATATTACTTTTTGTTATATAAACATCTCTACCAATATCTCTCTGTAAATGGTAATGATAGACGGATAGACAGACATGTGGTAGATAGATACTTTATGGGGCTCATAGAGCCCTCTACTAAATGGTGTCTGGATCGGATCCTCTGGGAGAAAAAGGATCCACACCTCAGGAACTAAGGATAGGGACTCTAGAATTTCTGAACTGATGAGTTAAAATAGCTTAGGCATGTTCTCTCTGTTGGGAAATAGCCACGTAAGGACACATTTTAATCATTAATACTGATTCAGGCCAGATTGCTTTCCAAGAAACCCTGCCCTGTTACTTTTTCCAGCCATTCTTGTGCAAGGACGCAGAGGAATTAAGCGAGCCTGGAAGGAGAGCTGGGCCTGAGTGTGGTGGCCAGGGTTTCAGCAGGGGTGTGTGTAATCCAGGGTGTGATGACAGAAAGAGCAGCTCCCTGGGTCCTCAAAGCAAGAGAGGACAACCGGCCTCTTCCAGAGAGACCACGCTCCTCCAGAGGCCAAAGATGACCCGTTTCCCCTGGGCTTCTCCAGGCTCCTTCTTATCCAATATTACATCTCAAGAGATTTTGAAATTTAAAAAATTGACTTGGTATGAGGCAGCTAAGTACCCAGTACTGTTCAGTGAGGGGAGCTTAACTGAGAGCACATTACCTAGAGAGGTATTTGAAAATTCATAGATCCTGGACTCCCATTCTGAACCCACTGAATCAGAAGATCTGGGGCCTAGACCCATGTTGTTTGAGAAAGGTCCACAGAGGTTCTAATGCAAGCCCCAAATTACAGGCTGGTGCAAAAAGGACACAGTGCCAATTAGGTCATGGCCTTGATCTTTTTACTTTTTATGTTGAAAAATTTCAGTTTCACCTGAATCACCAAAGTACATTAGGAGCTACATTCTCAAGAGTGTGCTAGACCAGGACTTCTCACCTTAACGAGCAGACACATCACGTCTTGTTAAAATGCAGATTCTGACTCTGCAGGTCTGGGGTGGGGCCTGACAATTTACATTTCTAACGAGTTCCCAAATGACACTGATGCTTTTGGACCATGGTCCATACTTTGAGTAGCAAGAGGGTGAGGTCAGTGGTTCTCAACCTAGGGTGATTTTGCCACCCTCCTCCCTGCGCCTAGGAGGGAGGAATTGCCTTGTTGTCAACTGGGGAAGGTTACGGAGGGGGAGGGTGCTGACCATCTAGCAGGTAAAGGTCAGAGGTGCTGCTAAACATCCTCCAAGGCATAGAAAAGCCCCCCACAACAAAGAAGCATTCAGTCTGGCACGGTGGCAGCGCCTGTAGTCCCAGCTACGCAGGAGGCGGAGGCAGGAGGATCGCTTGAGCCCAGGAGTTCTGGGTTGTAGTGTGCTGTGCTTATCAGGTGTCCACACTAACTCTGGCATGAGTATGGGAGCAGGTGACCACCAGGTTTCCCAAGGTGGAGGTAAACGAGCCGGGTCAGAAATGGAGCAGGTCAAAACGCCTGTGCTGATCAGTGGTGAGACGGCACCTGTGATGAACCACTGCTCTCCAGCCTGGGCAACACAGCGAGAGCTTGTCTTTTAAAAACAAACGAAAAAAGATTTACCCAGCCCAAAATCTCTGTGGTCCTGAGGTTGAGAAACCCTAGACTAGACCAAATGCAGCATTTATAAGATTTCTGCAAAGTAGTTACTTTAGTCTTAACTCTTTACCCCATCAAGGGTATGAAAGATTTGGCAGTGGAATTTAAGGAGAGAATTTGGGGGAAAAATTTAATAGGAAACGTGCATTTACCCCTCTCCAAGGAGAAGCACTTTTACGTTCGACTTAAGAAAGAGCTTTGAGGAGACTCCAGAGACTCTCTGGAAGCCAGTGGACAGCTTGCCAGCTGCTCTAAACTGAGGGTGAGGTACAGGCCACAGCCGCAGGGGGATGAGCCTGCACTCCGGGTGTCTGTGAGGGGACAGAATGTGTGAGGGATTCCCCTGCACCAGATGAGAGGGAGTCTAGGTGGGGTCATTTTAAATCCCACCCAGAAGGGCTTTCAGGAGGGGCCCGTGGAGCTCAACAGAGAGAACCTGGAGGTTTCCACAGGCTTCCCAGAGGGCTGAGGGGGAAGTGAGGAGCACAAGAGGATGGAAAGGTGTTTGCTTTCATCAGAGAAACTGAAGGGACAGATAGCCAGTGTCTGAGGAGAGGAGTTCCTCCAAGAACTCACCCAAGTGCCCAAGCGTCAAAGAGTTGGCTTTAAACAGCCAACAGATCTGACGCCCGCTCACAACAGGAGCACTTAACAAGAACATTCCTGCTCCACTTCCCTCTCTTCCCCTCCTGTACTCCCACCCCAAGGAGTCAGCCACCCATGGCTCCCTTCCCCAAGGACAGGCTTCACCCCTGTGTCCCAGATCAGTCTTAGAATCTCTCCTCTCTTCTTCCTTCCCACCAGATTTTCAATCCTTGTTGAAATCTTCCCCCCTTGACAGGTGATCTCACAAGCTCTCTCCAAGAAACCTCTTGCACACTAGTCAAACTAACTCAAGATCAGCTTCCCAGGAAACCCAACCCGTGGCAAAGTAATTCTTGGTGCTACTTTTGGAGAATGTTCTCAGGGGGAGCAATGACTCACCCTTTTACGCCCCCCGCCTAAGCCATGCTTCTGATCAGCATGGACAAACAACTGACCACTGCAAGCTCCATGGCATGGCCATGGTCAGGGCCAGTTTGGTGAAAACGTTCTAAAAATTATTGGGCTTGAGTTTCCCACAAGCACATAGTTTGGGTGCTCAGAATCTAAGTTAAGTTGATTTCAGGTCTGTAAACATACTTGAGGTAGATTCTTGTATTATAGTAAAGGCCTCCCTGTATACCAGCCACTGTGTAATGACTTCCCACACTGGCTCGGGCTTGCTCACCCTGCCTTGCTTTGGCCAATGGGACACTCACTAGCAAATGTGAGGCAAGGGATGCTTGAAAGTGCTTCTACCTTGGGGCTTGCTCTCTTGTTACTCTTTGGAACTACAAAACTGCTATGAGAAGAAGTCTGGGCTGGCCTTTTGGAGGATGAGAGACCACGTGGAACAGGACTGAACTGTCCCAGGGAAGTGGACCCCAACACTGAGGCCTGGCCTGAAAGCCAAGTGGGTTCTTGGCTTCATGCAGGAAAGAATTCAAGAGCCCTCTGACAGAGGAAGGCAAAAATAACTTTATGGAAGCAACAAAGAAATAGAAGGAAGGTTTGCTCCATAGGCAGAGCAGCATCTATCTCTCAGAGCAACAAGGAGTAGCACCTTGTGAGTTTCTGGGGTCTTATTTTATACCTTCTGTTTAATTTTAGGTTAAGCAGAAGGAGGATTATTCATAAGAATTCTAGGACAGGGATAGGGAAATCCCAGAATCGAGTTCTCTCCCCCTTTTAAACCATATAGGGTAACTTCTGGGAGTTGCCATGGCATTTGTAAACGGTCATGGCACTGGTGGGAGTTTCTTTTAGTATGCTAATAAATTATAATCAGGGTATAATGAGCAGCGAGGGTAACCTGAGGTCGATTTTCATAGCCATCTTGGTTCTAGCTGCTTTGGCTGGTTTCTCTACCACCTCCTGTTTTATCAGAGACTTTGATTTGGCTCTTAGGACTCTCTATCAAGCAGGGTCTGGCAGTTCCCTATCTCACCCTTACACTAATTAGCTACCAACCACCAGATGTGTGGGTGAGGCCGTCCTTGACTATCTAGACCCAGTTACAAACCACCTAGTCTCACAAAACAAGGAAAATAACACATTTTCATCATCTTAAGCCATGAAATTTGGAGTGGTTTGTTATACAGCAAAAGCTGACTGCTATATTAATTTATATAAAACTCCGTGACCTATTTTTTGCACTTGATATTTTAACATAAGCACTTTGTCATATGGTTATAACTCCTTATAAACATCTGTTTTTTAATGGTCACATAATAGTTCCTTGAAGGATATATATAGTTTACTACTGCAGTCCCCAGCCCTCGGGGCTGAAGACTGGTACTGGTCTGTGGCCTGTTAGGAAACAGGCCGCACAGCAGGAGGTGAGTAGCAGCTGAGCAAGTGAAGCTTCATCTGTATTTACAGCCACTCCCCATCACTCGCATCATTGCCTGAGCTCCGCCTCCTGTCAGATCAGGTGGCATTAGATTCTCAAGGGAGTACAGACACTACTGTAAACTGTGCATGGAGGGATCTAGCACATGGAGGTATCTGGGCTGCGCACTCTGTATGAGAATCTAATGCCTGATGGTCTGAGGTGGAGCTGAGGCGGTGATGCTAGTGCTGGGGAGCGACTGGAAATACAGATTATCATTAGCAGAGAGGTTTGACTGCACAATAAATGTAATGTGCTTGAATCATCCCCAAACCATCCTCCCCTCCTCCCTTCCCACCCCCTGTCTAGGGAAGAATTGTCTTCCATGAAACCAGTTCCTGGTGCTAAAAAGGTTGGGGACCACTGGTTTACAAAATTGTTGTCCAGTTGTTTGACATTTGGGTTGTTTTTCATTTGGGCACTCATAATATTGGTGGGATTGATATCTTTATGCATAAAGGTTTTTCCTATATTTTAGATTATTTTTCTGAGGCTAAACCCTGTCGAGTCCAGGTGAGAGGTACTTTATTTTATTTAGGTTCTTACTGTGGAAATTTAAGCAAACAAACAAAAATAAAAGAGAGGAATACAATGTATCCTATGTTTCATCACCCAGCTTCAACAGTCATCAATATTTTTCTACTCTTGTTTGATGTATCTATTCCCCACTCTCACTTTTCTGCCTGAAGTATTTTAATCTATAATTTAACCTAGAAATTTTTAGTATGTGTTTCTAATTGATAATAATTTAAAACAAAAACAAAACCATAGCACAATTTCATTATCGCACCTAACAGCATTAGCAGTGGTAATTAATATCTTCTAACACTCAGTCCACATTAATTTTCCCTGATTCTCTGAAATTACATTGGCTTGTTCAAATCAGGATCCAAAGAAGGTCTTGGTTGATGTAGTTCTGCGCTTATTGGTCCTGCCTGTACATTTTTCCCACAAACTGAATTGGGTTGATTGCATCCTTATGATGTCATTTAATGTGTTTCTTTAGATTCCCTATTTCCTGTTGTTCTAGATAAGGACTCAATTAAATTCATGTTTAATTTTTTGGCAAGAATACGCCATTGGGTATAGTATGCTACCTATTACATTACATCAAAGAACTGAGAATGTCTGGTTGTCCCATCGTGGGATAGTAACCAGCTCTAGCCACTGGCGAATTTAGCCTGAATAGTTTGCTCCCTCAGAGGTGGGCTGTATTCCTGGAGTGTTAACCCAGCGTGGGAGGGAAAGCAAACTTAGGCAAGACAGAGAGCTCCCACCAGTTCATTTCCTTTCCTAACAGGTAAGCAGATGACAAACTTTACGATCCCAGTGCAATGGCTAAGATGATTGTTTGCCTTTGATTTTATTTGTTAAGTACATAAGGTTTCTGTTTTATAAAGGTAAATATTTATCTTTTTATTCGTGAGTTGTTCCAATGTTATTAAACTTAGAAAGTTCTTTTCCATCATGAGAATTGATAAAATATTTTCCTCTAGTATTTTGATAATTTAAAAAATCAATTTAACTCTTTAATGCATCTGTTATTAATTTTGATGTAAAGTGTGAGGCCTTACTTAAGTCTATTTTTTTCAAGAACTTATATATGCATATATATATGTGTATAGATAAATATACCCCAATGATTTATCTATCTGTTCTTATTCTGGTAACACACATTATAGTTTCACAATGCATTTTTCCATATAAGAGGAAGAATCTCCATTATTACTCTTATTCTTCACAGATTTCTTGGTGGTTATCATGTTTATTTTTTTTAAATAACTGTGTAATGGACATTTGTCATGTTTGGGAGTTGCCTATTTTGGAGAATTTTTTGCCTTATGAGTTCTGCCACTATTCCATCCCCTAAAATAGAATCCAGAAAACACGATTTCCCAGCCTCCCTTGCAGCTGAGGATGGTCACGTGACCTGGGCTCCACCAATCCAACATACCTATGTGAAATTTTAGTTTAGAAATAAACAACATGAGAAAGAAGGCCTGTGTGGAATCAGGTTACTGACAAGGGTGACAATAGAGACATCCAGCTTTGGGGGCTGGCAAATAGCTGTGAGGTTGAGCTCCAGACACCTATGTGGCCTTGGTGCTGGTGACAGCAGCGGATGCAGTTGGTCTGTGTCCCTGGCATCAGTGCTCATGGGCTCAGCGCCCAGCATGTGAAGACTGGTTCCCTCATCAGGTCAGTTCTGCAACGTGGTCTGGGCACTGTTCCCAGGAGCTCAGCTTCCAAGGGGTCCTGAGTGTTACCCAATGCCCATTAATAAATGCCTTTCTGTGCAAACGAGCTGGTGTCTTCTGATGTTGTAACTAAGAATCTTGACTGACACACTAGGCAAAACCAAATCAGGGAAGAAAGGTCTTGTACCCAGAATGAATTGTAGATAGTATCTGGAGTCTAGACTGACCCTTGGTATTCGGAGTATGGTCCAGGTGAGTCAATGGCACCAGCAGCACCTGGGACTTTGTTAGAAATGCATAATTTCAGCCCCACTCCAGTCCTACAGATCCAAATTTGCATTTCAGCAGGGTCTCCAGGGAATTTGTAAGCACAGCTTGAGAAGCGATGACCTAGAGAGCAATGATTTCCAACCCTGGCTGCACTTTAAAACCACATGGGGACCATTAAAAACAATATTGATGCCCATTTACATCCTCCGTGACATCAATTGATTCAGGTGAGAATCATCAACGAAGGCTAAAACCACAGGCAAAGGCTGCTGGAGAACAGGTTATTCATCTAGCTCAAACAATTTCCCCGCAGACCATTATTAATTACAAAGGGGGGAAAATTACCTTCACAGCAGAAAAATCTGGCAGACACCGCATAAATAAGTGGCAAACTTAACATCACAAATAGTGGGACAAAGTGACATCATGAGCCTCCTGATGTGAAGCCATGATAAGGACACAGCATCATCCCTGTAGAATTTCTGCCCGAAATGATGAATTTGAATTTAATAATGACAGGGAAAAAACAGACAAATCCAAACTGAGAGACAATGTGTAAAACAGATGCCCTGGACTCTTCAAACATGTTGGTTTCCTGAGAGTCAAAAAAGACTGGGCGCGTGGGCAGTGGTGCGTCTAGTCCCAGCCACACAGGAGGCTGAAGCAGGAGGATCGTTTGAGCCCAGGAGTTCAAGTACAGCCTGGGCAACACGGAGAGACCTCGTTTCTATTTATTTAAAATAAATACTTAAATAGGCCGGGCGCGGTGGTTCACGTCTGTAATCCTAGTACTCTGGGAGGCCGAGGCGGGCGGATTGTTTGAGCTCAGGAGTTCGAGACCAGCCTGAGCAAGAGCGAGACTCCGTCTCTACTAAAAAAAAAGAGAAAGAAATTAATCGGACAACTAAAAATATATAGAAAAAATTAGCCGGGTATGGTGGCGCATGCCTGTAGTCCCAGCGACTTGGGAGGCTGAGGCAAAAGGATTGCTTGAGCCCAGGAGTTTGAGGTTGCTGTGAGCTAGGCTGACGCCACGGCACTCACTCTAGCCCGGGCAACAGAGTGAGACTCTGTCTCAAAAAAAATAAATAAATAAAAAATAAATAAATAAATACTTGAAATTATCTATTTATTTAAAATAAATAAAATTAAAAAAAATGATAAATACAAATAAGTTTAAAAAAAGACTGGGCAACTGTCCTAGACTAAAGGTAACAGATGTAACATGACAACTATATGCACTATGTGATATTTAATTACATACTGAATTGAGGGGAAAAGGCTATGAAGGACACTTTCAGGACAATTTTGGGGACATGTGAATATTAGTTCATTGAGTTATATTAATGTTAAATGCCCTGGGTATGGTAACTGTAACGCGGTTTATGTAGGAGAGTACAGGTACTCTTGGGAGTTACATGCCAAAGTATTAATATATAGGGACAAAGTGTCATCATAACTATAGATTATTTTAAATAGTTTAGAAAAAAGATCCACATACAAAAGAGAGAAAAAACAAAGGTGGCAATTTGCCAAATGTTAATCTGGTGACTGTAGATCAGGGATCAGCAAACTTTTTCTGTAAAGAGCCATATAGTAAATTATTTAGGCTTGCAGCCCATACACTCTGTGTCACGATACTCAACTCTGCTGTTTAGCATGAAAGCAGCCACAAACAATATGTAAACAAATATGCATGGTTGTATTTCAATACAACTTTATTTGCGGAAAATGAAATTTGAATTTCTTATCATTTTCATGTGTCATGAAATATTTCTTCCACTAATTAGTGCTTCTGAAAGGACTAATTTTATCTCATTAAAATTAGAAAACAGCCATTTCAAAATTTCTTTCTGTGGCCGGGCATGGTGGCTCATGCGTATAATCCAGCACTTTGAGAGGTGGAGGTGGGAGGATAGCTTGAGGCCAGGAGTTTGAGACCAGGCTGAGTAACATAGCCCTTCTCTACAAAAAATTAGCTGGGTGTGGTGGCATGCACCTGTAGTCCCAGCTACTCAGGAGACTGAGGAGTGAAGATCACTTGAGCCCAGGAGTTGGAGGCTGCAGTGAGCTGTGATCGGGCCACTGCACTCCAGCCTGGGCAACAGAGTGAGACTCTGCCTCAAAAAAAAAAAGAAAAAAATTTTATTTCTTTGAAAGGATACACACCAAAATGTTATCAATAATGACTCTTTCAGGAGCAGGAAGGAGAAAGTGAAGGGGAACTTTATGTTTTACTTTATATACTTCAGTATTGTTCAAATGTTGAAAAGAATGCTTTGGCTTGGGGGGTGGGATTTTGTTTTTGTTTGTGTTTTCATTAAGCTGCTTCTTAGTCAGCTTTTGCTGCAGTAGCAGACAAACCCAGCATGTCAGTGGCTTACAACAACGAACATTTGTTTCTCAGCAGACTGCACATTGCCTCTACAGATTTTCTTAGACCCAGGCGGAAGAAACAAACCAATCTAGAACATACTATTCTCATAGCAGAGGGCAAAATCACTAAGACCAAACTTAACCATGCAATTGCATCTACAGCTTCTGCTCAGACACAGTATAAGCTGTGCATTCCAAAGGCCAAAATAAGTCACATGGCTGAGCTTCACAACAGAAGGCACAGTTAGGGTAGTATGCATAATCATCGTAGAGGGGAGGCAATGAGTAATTGTGGAACAATGATATATTTTACTACACTTCTATTGAACTAACTGAATTAAGTACATCTACTTTGAAGAAATTTTTTTTGTTCTTATATAAATTTTTTTCCTACTGACTCATTTATTTTTCTTTTTAGTTTTTGATTCCCTACTTAAACGTAGAGACGTAAGAGTCTTTAGCAGTGTCTTGCAAACTGTGGGTAGTAACCCATTAGTGGGTCACAAAATAAATTTACTGGGGTCACAACCAGCATTTTAGTTTAAAAATAATAGAATATTATACAATAGGATACAATAGAAGAGAACATTTTAAGAGAATTTTGCACATAGTAAAGATAAGGATTCCTTCACGAGATTTTGGTTTCAGTTACGTATACTGCTATTCTATATTCTAATGTCCTATATTCAGTCTATATCCTGATGTCTATATTCTGGTATGTGTCTATATACTAATATAAGCTGTATTTTTGACTTTGAGTTTCAGTCAAAATGTCTTAAAGCTTTGACCTTTGGCTAGGTTGAGGGTCCAGTTGCTCCCAATTCCCATTTGGACTCGAGGCAGGCGCCAAGGGTGAAGGGAAGCTGGTTACAGAATTTGGTCATTAAGACATGACCGAGTGCTGAGAGCCCGTGGTGGGTACCGCAGATTGGCTGACGCGGCATCCATTCCCTCCTCCACATTCCAATGTGGCTTCCTACCCTGCAAAGATTAGTAATAGAAATCCCAAAACCACATTTCCCAAACCCCACTGCAGCCGGCCTTCCAAGTGGGAGTTAGCTCCCATTCAGCAGATACGAGGGTAGATCGCACACATCCTTCGCCTCTCCTTCCACTGAGAGGTGGAACCTCATTCTCCTCCCCTAGAATCTGTTCTGGCCTTGAAGATTTGTTTGGCCAATAGAATGCAACAGAAATGATGCTCTTGAACTCTGACTGTATTTCATAAGAAGACTTGCAGCTTCCACCCGAGCCCCTTGCAGTGCTCCCTCTGGTGGGGCAAGGCAGTCTCCATGTGAGGAGTCAGACTGCCCTCAGACAGCCGTGCGGCCAGAGGCCCAAGCACACGAAGGAGCTCCACAGGGGAGTGGAGAAGCTGTCTTGGAAGTGGATCCTCCAGCCCCTGCTGCCCCAGCATGGATGGATCAGAAATGGACCATGCAACCAAGCCCTCCCCTGACTCACAAAATCAGGATCAAAATAAAATGGCTGATTTTAAATTTTTATTTTTTATTGACACTAAATATACATATGTTTGGAGCACGTATGATAATTTAACACATTCATATAATTTGTAAAGATCACATCAGTGTAATTGGGATATCCATCACTTTAAACATTTGTCTTTTCTTTATGCTAAAACACTCAAATTATTCTCATCTAGTTATTTTGAAATATACAATAGGTGATTATAAACTATAGTCACCTTACTGGTCTACCAAACACTAGGTCTTGTTTCTTCTATTGAACTGTATATTTGTACCCATTAACCAGCCTCTCTTCATCCCTCCTCCCCCTTACCCTTCCTGGCCTCAGGTAACCACAAATCTACTCTCTGTCTTCATGAGATTCACTTTTTTAGCTGCCACATATGAGTGAGAATATGAGATATTTGTCTTTCTATAGTTGGCTTATTTCACTTAATATAATGACCTCCATGTTGCACAAGGGCAGGATTTCATTCTTTTTATGGCCGAATATTAATAACATTCCATTGTGTATATATACCACATTTTCTTTATCCATTCATCCATTGATGGGCACTTCAGTTGATTCCGTATTTTGGCTGTTGTGAATAGTGCTGCAATAAACATGGGAGTGCAGATATCTTTTTGATATATTTATTTCCTTTTTTTGGATATATATTGAGTAGTGGGATTGCTGGATCATATAGTAGTTCTATTTTTAGTTTTTTTGAGGAACCTCCATACAGTTGTCCATAGTGGCTTAACTAATTTACATACCCACCAACATTGTATGAGGGTTCCCCTTTCTCCATATCCTCATCAGCACCTGTTATTCCCTCTTTTTTAAATTTTAATTTTACTGTATATTTACTTTGTAATTTTTTTATAGAGACAGAGTCTCACTATATTGTCCAGGCTGGTCTTGAACTCCTGGCCTCAAGCAATCCTCCCGCCTCAACCTCTGAAAGTGCTGGGATTATAGGCATGAGCCACTGCAACCAGCCTTCCCTGTCTTTTTGATAAAAGCTATTTTAACTAGGGTGAGATGATATCTCATTTTGGTTTGGATTTACATTTTTCTGATAAGCGTTGAACATTTTTTATATACGTGTTGGCCATTTTTATATCTTCTTTTGAAAATGTCTATTCTGTATTAGCTTGTTTTGCATTACTATAAAAGAATATCTGAGGCTGGGTAATTTATAAAGACAAGAGGTTTGGCCAGGCGCGGTGGCTCACGCCTGTAATCCTAGCTCTCTGGGAGGCCGAGGCGGGCGGATTGTTTGAGCTCAGGAGTTCGAAACCAGCCTGAGCAAGAGCGAGACCCCGTCTCTACTAAAAATAGAAAGAAATTAATTGGACAACTAAAAATACATAGAAAAAATTAGCTGGGCATGGTGGCGCATGCCTGTAGTCCCAGCTACTTGGGAGGCTGAGGCAGAAGGATCGCTTGAGCCCAGGAGTTTGAGGTTGCTGTGAGCTAGGATGACGCCACGGCACTCTAGCCCGGGCAACTGAGTGAGACTCTGTCTCAAAAAAAAAAAAAAGAAAAGAGGTTTATTTGACTCACAGCTCTACAGAATGTACAAGAAGCATGGCACCAGCATCTGCTTCTGGTGAGGGTTTCAGGGAGCTTCCAATCAAGATGGAAGGTAAAGGGGGAGCAGGTGTGTCACATGGTGAGACAGGGAGCAAGAGAGGGAGGAGGTGGTGCCAGGCTCCTTTTAAACTGGCTCTCACGTGGACTAATAAAGTGAGAACTCACTATCACAGGGAGGGCACCACGCCATTCACGAGGGATCTGCCCCCAAGACACAGACACCTACCCCCAGGCCCCACCTCCAAGATTAGGGGTCAAATTTCAAAATGAGATTTGGAGGGGACAAATAGCCAAACTATATCAATTAGTGATGTTGACCATTTTTTCACATACCTGTTGGTTATTTTTATGTCTTCTTTTCAAAATGTCTATTGAAATCTTTTGCCCATTTTTTTAATTAGATTAGTTGGGTTTTTGAGTTGTTGGAGCTTCTTATATATTCTGGTTATTAATCCCTTGTCAGATAGATAGTTTGCAAATATTTTTCTCCCATTCTGTAAATTGTCCCTTTACTTTGTTGATTGTTTCCTTTGTTGTACAGAAGCTTTTTAGCTTGTAATCCCATCTGTCTATTTTTGCTTTGGTTGCCTGTGCTTTTGAGTCCTATACAAAAAGTCTTTGCCCAGACCAATGTCCTGGAGCATTTCCCCAATGTTTTCTTCTAGTAGTAGTGTCATAGTTTCAGGTCTTACGTTTAACTTTTTAATCCATTTTTATTTGATTTTTGTTTATGGTGAGCACCAGGGGTCTAATTTCATTCTTCCGCATGTGGATATCCAGTTTTCCCAGCACCATATATTAAAGAGACTATCCTTTCCCCATTGTATGTTCCTTTTTTATTTTTCCTCCAAGTCTTTTTCTTTTTTTTTTATTTCAGCATATTATGGGGGTACAGATGTTTAGGTTACGTATATTGCCCTTGCCCCCTCTCCTCCCACCAAGTCCCCATTGTATGTTCTTGACACCTTTGTTGAAAATGAGTTGGCTGTAAATGCATGGACTCACAACTGGGTTCTCTATTCTGTTCCATTGATCTATGTGTCTGGCATCATGCTGATTTGGTTACTACAGCTTTGCAATATATTTTAAAGTCAGGTAGTGTAACGCCTCTAGCTTTGTTCTTTTTGCTCAGGATTGCTTTGGCTATCCAGGGTCTTTTGTGGTTCCATAAAAATTTTAGGATTTTTTTTTCTATTTCTGTTAAGAATGTTTTTGGTATTTAGATAGGGATTGCATTGGATCTATAAATTTCTTTGGGTATATTGTCATTTTAACAATATTAATTCTTCCAATCCATGAGCATGGAATATCTTTCCATTTTTTGTGTGTCCTCTTCAATTTCTTTCATCAGTGTTTTACAGTTTTGCTTGTATAGATCTTTTACTTCTTTGGTTAAATTGATTCCTAGGTATTTTATATTCTTTGTGGTTATTGTAAATGGGGGATTACTTTCTTGATTTCTTTTTCAGATTGTTTGCTATTTGGTGTACATAGTGCTACCCATTTTGTACGTTGATTTTGTATCCTGAAACTTAACTGAATTCATTTGTCAGTTCTAAGAGTTTTTTGGTGGAGTCTGGGTTCTTCTAAGATAGTATCATCTGCAAACAAGGCTAATTTGACTTCTTTTAATTTGGATGCCCTTTATTTCTTTCTCTTGCCTAATTTCCCTGGCAAAATGGCTATTAATATTTTAAGTGACCATGTTTTGGGGACCATGTTTTGTTACATAACAATAGATAAACAGAGGAATGCCTTTTCTTAAGATTTGCATTTATTTGAGTTAAGCAGAGAGACAGAGGCATGAGAAGCTCTCGTGGGATAGAAGGCTGCTTCTTACTTGGGTTCCTGGAAGTAGATGTTTGATATGGGGGGTACTTTCTTTTTAGGCCTCTCCTCATAGCAGGTGTGAGAGTAGGGCAAACTCCAGGACACATGGGAATGAGGAGCCATCGTGCTGAGAGAATCAGAGGCTAACACTCAAGGACCCCAAGAAAGCCAAGAAGAACTTGGGGTACAGAGCCAGAAATAGAGAAAAACAGAGTGCTAAACATAGATAGCACTCCACTAACATGCTTTTATTTGATCCCCCAACTATCCTAGGAGGAAGCTACTATTCTATTACAGTATTATTCACATTTCACAGATGAAGAAATCAAGGCACAAAGAAGTTAAATAAGTTCAAGGTCACACAACTAGCAAATGGCAGAGTCTGGATTCAAACGGGATTCATCTGACTTAGAACTTGTGCTCCTACCAACCTGCTCACACTGCCATGGCTTCTAAGAGCAAGGGCCAAGCCACTGAAGGGAGGTGGAAACCAGGCAGTGCATCGGAGGCCATGTGAAGTGGGCATATGTCCTCGTAGAAACGTCCAGACAGGACTCGGCCACACAGAACAGTCCTACTACAGTTGTCCTCTACTCAAGATAACTCGCAGGGGTGCAACGACCCCTTGTTCTCTAAGACATTATTTGTGGACTCTGGGGCTGTTCCCACACTGTGAGTGCCAAGGAAGTTCCTATTGGCATCTTAAGGCTCTTCCCCATTGCAGGTAGCCAGAGGCTGAGTTAGCCTTGGCGTTGCTCGGGGCCCCAAACAGCTCAGGCCTCTTGTTCTGGTTCAGGTGTGATCCACATGGGTGCTCGCTAGGGCACTGGCTGCAAGGAGGGCTGGGAATTTTAAGATGGCTCCTATAACCTTCATGCCCTGTTGTTACTCTCGTGATTATGTTGTGTTATATGGCAAAAGAGAGATTATCCCGTGAGGCTCATCTAATCCCACGAGCCCTTGAAAAGCAGAGTTTCTTTGGCCTGTGGTAGAAGAGGAAGTGACAAAGATTTTCTCCTTGACCAAACTCCAGCCAGGCTCTCTGAACTCTCTTCTCAAGTATACCTCAATCTTCGCCAATAAACACTTCAACAAACACTAATATAATTTCTAATGGCTCAAGGCCTAGGATGACCCTAAATCCCCTTAAAATGCCTGTCTGAGAAAATTCAAGGCTGCCAAAAAAATTTTACTGTTTTTTCCAGCCAACAACTGAAGATATAGAGTCTCTGTCTCCCAGTCTGGGGGAGGATAGACGCCTGCTTCATTAATTGCCAGCTAGCAGAGGCAGCTGGCCCAGTATCATCGCACTGACTAGCCCTTTGTGACTGGTCACCTCCCTGACTCTGAGGGGCCCGCTTACCCCGCTGCCTACTTGCTCATCCTTCCTTTAAAACGCCCCAGTCACCCCTGTACATATCACAGCTGAATTCTGTTCATACTGGACTCTTTTCCCTATTGCAGTAGTTATTACTGATTAAAATCTGTCCTTACCACTTTAACTAGTGTCTGGCTTTGCTTATCTTTGACAGAAGTAAGCGATTCCAAGCCTGAGAATGATTCCACACACTGTTGTCAGCTTGAGGACACAGGGGCCACGTGGCAAGGGATGTAGGGCCACTCTGGGAGCCGAGCGCAGCCTCCACCTGACAGCCCCCAGTGAAATGGGGCCCCAGTCCTAGGAATTGAATGCTGCCACTGAGTTTTCTTGGAAGTGGATTCTTTCTAGAGCCTCCAGATAAGAGCCCAGCTTGATTTATGCTTTGTGCTATTTTGAGCAGAGAAACCCAGCCAAGCCTGTCCAGATTTCTGACCTACAGAAATAGGGTGTTGTTTAAGGCTAAGTTTGTGATAATTTGTTATGCAGCCATCGAAAAGTAACACCTCCTTCGTTTGACCCAGAAATCCCACTTCTGAGAATTTGTCCTGAAGATACACTCTCAAAAATACAAAAATACATACGCACAGTTTGTTCATTGCAATATTATTTTTAACTGCAAAATACTAGAAACTACCTAAACGTCTAGCAGAGGAGACTGGCTGACTGAACTATGGCACATACGATGGCACTGTAGAAAGAATGAGGAATATTTCTATGAGCTGAAATGGAATGATTTCTGGAAGATACAAAGTGAAGAAATTAAATTGCAAAAAAGCATATATTGTATGTTATCTTTTGTATGAAAAAGAAGGGAAAATAAAATATACATATATCTGCTTATCATCACAAAATAAAACACAAGAATAAATCAGAAAACAATGCAGTTGGTTACCTACAAGGGCTGGAAGGGAGTAGGTGAGAGTGGCATTTCTCTGAGCATACCCTTTTTGGTATAATTTTGACCTTTGAAAGCACGGCAACATCCCACATATCCAGATATACAAAACTAAATCAATAAGAATGGAAAGAAGGTAAATGAAAACTGAAAGCATTCATGAGTTGGCATTCTAATGGCTTCCAAAGGTCTACAAGTAACTGAATACAGGAAGAGCTCATTTTTCCAGGACAGCTGTTACTTGGCAAGAGGCCTGTTAACGGAGGGAACAAAAGTTCATAAGAATTAATACAGTTTTTTTTAAAAAAAGGTTTGACCTGGATTTAATCTTTAAAAAAGCAAACTCAAAAAGTCATAAAAAATGTTTATTTTATCTTATACTTAACAGAATATAGGTTATAATTGCAACCAAAAAAAAAGAAAGAAAGAAAACTGAAAGCAAACTGAAATAATGAAACTAATTATATGTCAAATGAGTACCATAACCATGCTGAAAGGAAAAAAAAAAGAACAAATTCAAATAACTTAATATGGTATTTAACTATACAGATGGTTCTCAATTTATAATGGGGTTATATCCTGATAATCCCATTGTAAACTGAAAATATCACAAATCAAAAATGCATTTGATACACCTAACCTACTGAACATCACAGCTTAGCCTAGCCTGCCTTAAACACACTCAGAACGCTTACAGCAGAACGCTGCAGAGTGTGGGTGTTTACCCCTGTGCTTATGTGTCTGATCGGAGCTTCAGCTCTCTGCGCTGCCCAACATCATGAGAGAGTAATCGTTAGCCCAGGAAAATAAAAAGATTCAAAATTTGAAGTATGGTTTCTACTGAATGCATCTCACTTTAGCACCATTGTAAAGTCAAAAAATCGTAAGTTTAACTGTCCTAACACTGCTAGAAGGAAAAAAAAGCCACTACATGGAAAGCCTTGAGAGTAAAGCTCTTGAAGAAAGCAGTTTTCATCCAAAGAGAGGGTTGGGGCCTGACCAAGTAATCACAGAGGATGAGAAGATGGGCCAGGTGACCCCGGCTAACCAGATGCACCTCCCAGGTAGTCGAGGAGCACACGGGCCTGCGGGGCCTGTTGGAAATGCCTGCTCACAGCTGGAGAGGTGAATGTCTACCAGGAAACCCTGTCCCGGAGGGCACCTGCAACTAATGCACCTCCTGGCCTTGTGCATTCCCAGCCCTGGGCCAATCTAGAAGACTTGGGCCACTGCCAGCCCTGGAGAACAAGCCTCCAGCACTGCAGATCTCCAAACATGTTCAGGCTCTCCTATCCCAGTTCCATGTGATCCTGGCTCACTGGGACTTGCTCTTGGCTCCAATCCTGACTGCAATCCCTGCCCGTGACCTCGCCTGCATCTAGTGTCTTCCCCGCCTCCCAGCATTCGGACCAGGGCTTTCCTCCAGTTTTCCTGGCTGAGCATGCCCTGCCCTGGCCCTGACTTCTTGGTCTCCTTATGACTCATGGCTCTGACTCCCCACCCCAGGACCCCACCCTCCCATTCTGGTCCTCCCAGCTAAGGCCCCACAAGGGCAAAGAACAGGAGTGTTTAACCCAGAACCTGCCAGGTTACCAGGATCCTCTACCCCTGTCCTTTGAAAGCACAACTTGGGGCTTCTGGTTCTGCGAACCCAGCTACTGACCGAGTTGTGCCTGTAGGATGCTGTAGACATGTAGTACCCATGAAGCTTCAAACAGAGGATCAGTCTGAGTAGCTGGCACTCTATCAGGGAACTCGCTCCTGACTGTGAAGCATACCCGGCATGTGACAGCCCACAGCCCCAAAGTCTGCTCACCCCACCCCCTCCCTTGATCAGGGAGTGTTTGGGAACCACAGGAAGGAGCATCAGAAGCAGGCTTGCCCAATAGATCTGATATTATACACGGAAGTCTCAAGTTTCCAGCTAACATTCACTTCCCGAGCTCTGCCACACGATCTCCAGCTCTGCAGCTGACAGTCTGGGTCTGCCCCATTTCTACTGCCTGCTGGCGGCAGTGCCGGGCCGTTGTTTCGCTCTTCAGCTTCAGGTCCTCATCTGTGACACAGGGATAATGCACGGGAAGCACCTAGAGCAGCACCTGGAATGTGGTTGGTGCTTGAAAATTGCAGCCAGTGCTTGAAGGAAGAACCATCACTAAATGCTAAAACTCGTGAGTGAAAATTTGATGAGGAAGAGAATATTTACATAATCCTAAGTATCTCCCCATAAATAACTTGTTAATTAAAAGGGGGGAAAAGACCGAAGGACACTATCAAGAGAGCAAAAAAAAAAACAAACCCACAGGATGGAAGTATTTTCAGTTCATATATATGATAAGGGATTAATATCCAGAATATATAAAGAACTCCTACAAATAAAAAACAAAACACTGATTCAAAAATGGGCAAGGAACTTGAATAGACATTTCTTCAAAAAAGATATCCATTTGGCCAATACATACATCAAAAGATGCTCAACATCATTAATCAAAAGGGACGTGCAAATGAAAATCACAATGCGATAACACCTCGAATGCATTAACAGGGCTACTATTAAAAATCAGCCAACCAACAAACAAAAAACCAAAAATTAAAAAATAACGAGTGTCGGCAAGGATGTGGAGAAATTGAAACCACATTGTGCATTGCTGGTAGCAATAAAAAATGGTGTGGCTGCTACGGAAAACAGTTTGGCAGTTCTTCAAAAAGTTAAATACAGACTTACCAGAGGATCCAGCAATTCCATTCCTAATCGAAGACAGGATTAGAGCCAAGAGCCAATTTCAAAAGAATTGAAAGCCAAGACTCAGAACCTTGTATGCCAATGTTCATAACAGCATTATTTACAATAGCCAAAAGGGGGAAACAGGCCAAGTGTCCATCAACAGATGACTGAATAAACAAAATTTGATATATACATATAATATATATACATACAATGGAATATTATTCAGCCTTTAAAAAGGCATGAAATCCTGCTAATGTTACAACATGGATGAACATTGAAAATACTATACTTAGTGAAATAAGCTAGACACAGATGGACAAATATTTATGATTCCACTTACAGGTATATAAGGTACCTAAAATAAGCACATTCCTGAAGATAGAAAGTAGAATGGAGATTACCAGAACTGGGGGGTGAGGGAGGATGGCGAGTTATTGCTTTACTGTGTACGGAGTTTCAGTTTGAGATGATGAAAAAGTTCTGGAAATATACAGTGGGGATGATGGCACAACGTTGTGAATATACTTCATACCAGTGAACTGTAAACCGAAAAATAGTTAAAATTACAGGCTACCACACCCAGCTAATTTTTTCTATTTTGGGTAGAAAAGGGGTCTCCCTCTTACTCAGGTTGGTCTCGAACTCCTGAGCTCAAGCGATCCTCCCACCTCAGTCTCCCAGAGTGCCAGGATTATAGGCGTGAGCCACCTCACCTGGCCCAATAAATAATGTCTTAAGGGAAATAAAGGAGGACAAATTTTTACATTGCGAAGAAATCACAGAAGAGAGCAAATGATTTGAATGAAAATGACAAATACAGAAGACAAGAAGAGGCAAAACAGAATATAGAAGTTTCTGAAGTAAAGAATTAAAGCGAGTGAACAGAATATAAAAATCAAGAAGACGTATTAAAAATCAAGATATATACATATATCTTAATATGAAATCAAGAAATGTATAACAAAAAATGAAAAAAAGTTCTAAATTTAAGAAAAAAAATCTTTGAAACTATACACACACTACGTATCTAAGAACATTTGCCCAACCAACCAATACAAAGAAATAGTCTACTAAATTAACTAGACTTGCAGGAGAAAAAAACATCCTTTGAGCATCTATTGCAAATAGCAAGTGGCGGCCGGGTGCAGTGGCTCACTCTTATAATCCTAGCACTTTGGGAGGCGGAGGCGGGAGGATCACTTGAGGCCAGGAG
>NW_012139414.1:6963220-6966023 GCF_000956105.1 Propithecus coquereli
GCATCCTAGTGTATTAAAAGAATCACACACAGGACCTGTGCTTCTTTTTGCTTACCTTGTGGACAAAGACAGGTGTAAAAAATAAATCTTTGGCAACCCAGAACTCATTGTTTGGTATGAGTTTTGATACAAATAAGAAGGAGCATTATGCCAAAAAAAAAAAAAAATCACGCAAAGTCCACTGATTACCTAGGGGAATGAAAAGCAGTGTCTGGTTTCTTATTAATGGGAGTATCAGTGGACTTTATTGTATATTATTTGCATTTTAGTTTGGGCACTGCAATAATTTAATGACTTTATGCATGAAAAACTAAGCTTGCCTTGAGTTTAAAAAAGAAAAAGTTAATAGCACCTATAGTTAAGGAAGGAAAACTGTAGTTTCTTTCTTTAGTACATTTGTTTTTCAATTTATGAAACTGGAGCACATACAAGAAACAGGAGGATAGTCACCAAGAGTGGTTAAAACTATGAACTACCATGCAATTGAAAATACCACATTTAAGTTACAAGAATATACTTAAAAATAGAGCAATGGCAAGAAAATTGGACAATTAGAAAAACTTGTGAAAGGCAAATTTCATGAGTTGTATTAAAATAATCTATTTTAACATCTCCAAAAAAGTTGAATTATTTTACATTAACATTCTGTACGTTAAAATAAAGAGAATAATCAAGTTGTCTCGTAGACTAGAAGGTGACTTATTATTAATTCCCTTTCATTTCTAAACCTCATCAAGCAGACACTACATTTATGAGGTAAGTCAGCCAAATGCTTGAAATTTAGATGACTTTTAAGATCTTCAATTTGTCCTGTTGAATATTTGCAATATTGACACCAATGAATCTCTTCAGATAAATGTGAAGTTAAATTCTTGCAATATTCTAACATACTTGAAAAACCTTTCTCACAGTCATCATAAACATGAGGAAAAATTTTAGTACGTTCAATAGCTCCATGCCTGTCAACATTCTCTGAAAACCACATACTTGACATGCAAGGAAGTTTTCACATTTGTCAAAGGTAATTTTTCTTAAGAGGCTGTTCTGTCCATGTTCTCTATTTTTATACTTATCAGTTAACTCCCTTAATTTACAGACATGCTCACTTACCGCATGGCTATGCAAGCCTTCTGGATCATTCGTTTCATGTTCACAGAACTGACACGAGTTCTGCTCATCACAGCTGTGCTCCGGGCAATGTAGGTAGTGTTCACTGCTTGAGAAGAACTGTACCTCACACTGCTCACACCAGATGTGATCACTAAAATGGGTGACTGCAATATGCAGGCTGAGGTCCTTGAAAATTACTGTCCTAAGACAGTAAATCACTACAACTGTAGGGATCCTCTTCACATAGTACAGTTTGGCATATTCCATTAGAAGCATGTTGGTAGAAAAAATTTCCTTGCATATTTGACACACATTTGAATAAGTATGTTTATGCTTTGGGATCATGTGCTGCTTTAAATCAGAAAAGTATCTGCTGTAAAACTGATAAAGTTCACATTTTTTGGAGGCCACTGCTACTAGCTTTCAGTAAAGACCGTTCAAACCTTGGCTGTTGTCAAGAATTTTACCAAGTGCCCATCGATTCATGAGTGGATTAATAAAATGTGGTATATGTATACCATGGAGTACTACTCAGCCATAAAAAGGTGAATTTGCAACCATCTGGAGGGAATTGGAGGCGAGTCTCCTAAGTGAAGTGTCTCAAGAATGGAAAAACAAACACCACATGTAACCCCTATTAAATTGGAACTAACCGGTGCGCATGTGTGCACAGAGGGAAGTAAAACCCAGTGGAAATCAACCAGGGGGGAGTGGGGAGGAGCAGAGAGGCAAAACCTACCTAATGGGTACTATGCACACTATTTGAGTGATGGGCACACCTTTAGTGGGAGTCTCAAGCATTACAAAAATGATCCATGTAACCTAAAACATTTGTATCCCCTTAATATTTTAAAATTAAAAAAAAAGAATTTTATCAAGTTTAGCTGGTGGCTCTTCATCAGTTTGGTCTTGGAGACGCTCAGAGGAATTGTTTTCTGCCTCTGTATCATAATCCTTGGAAATTGCATGCACTTCTACGGCAATTGGAACATCTTCAGCCATGTGAACTTCTCTATAGGACTCTCCGCTTGAGTTTGTTGGTTGAGTGATTCAGGGCAGTCATGTTCTTCATCACAGATGTCAACATCAGCAGATTTTTCTGTAGAAGAGGCAGTGTGGTCTAGAATGCTGAGCACAGGACTGGGAACCAGGTAGTTCTGATTTCTGTTTCTGGCCTTGCTTCCATCTGTAAGTTCTGGCAAGTCATTTGACATCTTGGTATCAGAATCATCATCTTTGTTGTAAAAATATTTTAAGTCTGGCTGTCTCATAGAACAGACACTGTAACAATGATCCGATAAAAATTCTATTGAATCCATCTGCAATTCTGCTTATTCTAGAGGAATCTGAACAACAAGAAGAGTGTAAAGTCTTTCTTTTTCTTTTTTGAGGATACTCATCCATATCTTTTCAATCAGCTCCCCCGGGCTGCCACCAGTGGAGGGGCCACGGGATTCTGCCCACACAAGTACAGACTATTATCAACAGGCAGGAGCTCAGGGAGCGTTGTTCTCATGAGCTCTTACTGAAGGATCTGCTAAAGAGCAAGCCTTAGAGAATCAGAATGACTGGAAACGCACGTGTGAGCGCGAGGCACGGTGACGAGCATTGTAGATCTACACAGCTGGTTACACGACTAAGACTCAGTAAGAATTAAAGGGAAAGCATAATGGTTATATGTTCTGACAATGCA
>NW_012139414.1:6966813-6973619 GCF_000956105.1 Propithecus coquereli
AGGATTACAGGTGTGAGCCACCGCGCCCGGCCCTTTTTTCTTTTAAATTTGTATTTTATTTATCTTTTTTTAGAGACAGGGTCTCTTCTCCCAGGCTGGAGTGTAGTGGAACGATCATAGCTCACTGCGGTCTCAAACTCCTGGGCTCAAGCGGTCCTCCTGCCTCAGCCTCCTGAGTAGCTGGGACTACAGATGCACGTCACCACACCCGGCTAACCGAAAAAATTTTTTTTGTAGAGATGGGGTCTCACCATGTTGCTCAGGCTGATCTCAAACTCCTGGCCTCCCAAAGTGCTGGGATTACAGACATGAGCCACCAGGCTTTGCCCCATCCTCCATTGTCCTGATGAATAACACCTGGCTACCTTCTATCCATATTCATCTCTTTATCAAATGGTCACTTGGCCACACCCTTGGCTTTCCCTTGAGAGAAAAACCATGCTTTTTATTCTTTACATGGCCAGGCCAAGAATTTACCAAACATTTATGATCTACTTCCCTTTTAATTATAAATTAAATTCTTTAAATTGTTTCTCTTCTCCCATTTTCCTACAAGTAGTTAAGAAAAGCCACACGGCACCCTGAACACTTTGCTTAGAGACTCCTTTCCACCAAATACCCTCGTTCACCACTCTTAAATTATGCCTTCTGTAAAGTCCTAGGACATGAACATAATTCAGCCAAGTTCTTTGCTACTTTATAGAAAGGATGTTCTTTCCTCTAGTTTCCAATACTTTGTTCCTTGTTTCTATCTGAGACTTCATCAGAATAATCTCCACTGTCAGGACCACTTAAATAATCTCTAAAAAGAGTAAGACTTTCCCTGTAGCTCTTTTCATCACCAGAATTGCCCTTAATGCTACATTCAGGACAATCTAGGTTTTTTCTGGCCTTCACTTTTAAAACTGTTCCAGCCTCTACCCAATACCCAGTTCCAAAGCTGCTTCTGCATTTTTGGGTATTTCTTGTAGCAACACTCTACTTCTCTGGTACCAGTTTCTGTCATCGTCCATTTTGTGCTGCTATAACAAGGTATCAGACTGGGTAATTTATAAAGAACAGAAATTTATTTCTCACCGTTCTGGAGGCTAGGAAGTCCATGATCAAGGTGCTGGCATCTGATGTGGGCCTTCTGGCTGTGTCCTCACACGGTGGAAGGCAGAAGGGGCAAGAGAGAGACAAACGGTGTCCTCACGTGGCAGAAGAGTAGAGAACACTTTCGGGGCTCAGAAACCAATACCCCAAAATATGGCACTTTGATACACTGAACTGAAGAATAGGCCTCTCAAGGTCTCTCTGACCTTCACCCTCATCCCCCATCTCTCAATCCTTTCTCCCAAAGCACAAGATGAAGTTATTCTCTGAAGTTCCCTTATCTGCCTAAAGTTTGCACCTGCCAAAGAAGAAAACAATTACGACTCGTCCTTTCCTTGAGTTTTCATTAACTGAACTCCTGTCACGGGAAGAAAGATTGAAGTCTATCAATACACCCAGACAGACTTTTGTCACAAACCATTGTCTGCTCTGTGGGCCCAACAGACTTTGTCCCAGGCCATTGTAATGTTCTTCAAGCCCACTGAATTCCCCTAAAAATCATTCACTACCTCCCTAAAATCATCAACACTCCCCATCTCCCTTTCCCCTAAGAAGACTATATAACCATCTGTATTTGCATGGTGGGGTAATCATTCTGTGATTTTCTCCGTGTGCATGGTAATAAATTTGTATGCCATTTTTTTCCTATTAATCTACCTTTTGTGAGTTTATTTCTCAACAAATCTTCAGAGGGTAAAGGGGAAGTTTTTCCTTGGCCCCTACAACCCATTCCCCAAGGCCTTTTTACAGCAGCATTAATCCCTTCATGAGGATGGAGCCCTCATGACCTAAGAACCTATGAGGCCCCACCTCCCAACACTGTTGCACTGGGGATTAAGTTTCCAACACACGATTTTGGCAGAGATAAAAACATTCAACCATAGCACTAAATCTTCTCGTGTATTTTCCGAGCATGCATCTCATTGGGCCTCTGTGGCCTTTTTGAGTCCCCTCTATACATGGCTGCTTTCATGTCTTAATTTCTCTAAGTCTCAGCCCAGCTTCTCCTTGAGGACTTAGATGGTCTGTTGTCTCCACCTGCAATGTCTCACCTCAGGTGTCTGCAGGTCTTGTCTTCCTGTAGCTTTTGTGAGCAGTGCCTACCACTTTCCACTGTGCCCCCACTCCCTGCACCCTTCAGAGCTCCAGTCAGGGGAAATAGAAACTAGCCCTTCAGACAGCCCCCCAACAAGTTAGAACATTGCAGATAAGGTTTGCTCTGCTCCCTCCAGTTTGAGGGAGGATTTGGGAACTGCACTGTTGCCTCCTCCCAACCAAGAATGTGCCATGCTGAGGAGGTGGTAGAGCAAAGTAAGCAAAAATGCCACGAACTTTCCAACTGCTTTGAATATGGCTTTTTCTTGATTGGCCGTTCATTTGGATACTGTCGACATTTGACTGTTTTCCTGAGCTCCCACAACACCACTTTAGCCAGCATTTGGTTGTTTTTGCTATCTCCATGGGGGAAAAAGAGCTTTGAGTCTCCTAGTCTGCCATTTTGCTGAAGTCACTGTATCCAGATTTTTTTTTAATGCTATAGGAAGCCTTTTTTGAGTTGAGGATAGGAAGTATTTCAGGGATATCGAGAATGGGCAGGGTGCATAATGGATTAGAGAAGAAACAGTGGTGGTATCAACCTGTCTTGTCCCACAGGCCAAATGCAATTTGAGGTTTGACTTTGCGGTCCAAGTATATGGCACTGAGCATGGCACATACTGTGTGCTCAACAAACCTTTGTTGATGAGGACACCCAAAATTGTAGTAGTTGTGACTGAACACAGAATCCTCAAGGTAGCCCCACACTGCATGGTAGGTGAGGCAGCCAGGACTAAGTACACTCCATGAGACTTCCGCATCATGCTGGAGGGCTGCATCCCCACCGGGATTTGGTAAGCCAGCTCTTAAAGCACCCATGGCAAGAGCCCAAATGATCTGCAGAAAACTAAGCCACACTGAGGAACTCATGGAGGAAAGCTCTCCTCCTGACTCTAGAACCTTCTAAATGAGAGGTCAGCAAATTATAGTTTACTGCCTAATTTTTATGAATAAAATTTTACTGGAACACAAACTCATCTGTTTATGTACTGTATATTGTTGCTTTTGTGCTGTAACACCAATCATATGATCTGCAAAATCTAAAACATTTGCAATCTGGTTCTTTAAAGAAAGTTTGCTGACCCCTGATCTAAACAAACTGTGAGGAGTTGGGCACAGTGGCTCACACCTGTAATCCCAGCAACTTGGGAGGCTGAGGCAGGAGGACTGCTTGAGGCCAGGAGTTCAAGACCAACCTGGGCAACATAGTGAGACCCTGTCTCTATAAATAATTTTTAAAAATTAGCCAGGCATGGTGGTGTGCACCTGTAGTCTCAGCTACTCAGGAGGCTGAGGCAAGAGGATCACTGGAGCCCAGGGACATCAATCTTCTGCTCATGGTGCTCCTAGTTCTCAGGGCTTCAGACCCAGACTGGAATCCATGCCATTGGCTCTCTAACTCTCAGGCCTTCAAATTATACCATGGGTTTTCCTGGGTCTCTAGCTTGCAGACTTTCCAGCCTCTATAATCATGTGAGCCATAACTTATAATAAATCTCTTTCTAGAGATATATGGAAACCCTAATACTCACCTTTCACCATGCTATAAATTCTTGAGAGCTAGTATGGCTACACAACAGATTAGGGAAATAACACCTATTACTTCATGAATGAGTCCTGAATAAATGGGAAGCCCTCTAAGGTGGCAGCTGGTCATAATGTAACTTTTAAGCAAAAGAGGCAAGGAAAAATTTTCAGTAAACCTCAAATTGGGTGTCTATTTAGTTTTTCAAGAGTTTAGTAGTACCTTCCTAAAAAATTTCTCCATGTTAAAAACCAGAGGATTCCCCACCAAAAAGTCCCCAAACACATGTCTACTCTTTACCCTAGCTGCTGGTGAATAAGAAAACCACAAAAGTCAAGAATAATAAAGTAAGGCTATGTTAACGGAAAAAAAACCCCAAACTCTGTAAAATTTTTTAAAGAGGCTTATTCTGAGCCAAATATGTGTGACCGCACCCTGGGGAGCCATGCCCAAGAACTCTTGAGCAACTGGTCCCAAGGCAGTAAGGCCAGAGTTTGGTTTTACACATTTTAGGGAGACAGGAATTGCAGGTAAATACACTGGTTTGGACTGAAAAGGTGGGACATCTAGAAGTGGGGGCTTACAGGTTATAGGTGGGTTCAAAGATTCTTTGATTTGAAATTGGTTAAAGACATAAAACTTCGTCTAAAAGCTTGGGATATTTTAAGTTAAGATAAGGAAGTCTGTTAATCAGAGACAAGTCACAACACCACAGTATACTGACTCAGCCTGCAGGTGTGATTTAGCCTTTGCCTTGCATGGCCTTAAGTCCTGTTAATAATTTAGTATCTTATTGTCACAAAGAGTCTGTTTTGTCAGTCTTATGATCTCTGTTTTAAGATTAATGCTGGTCAACTGTACCTTAAACTCCAAAAAGGAGGAGGTGTAACAAGGCATGTCTGACCTCCCTTCCCTTCATGGCCAGGAACTCAATTTTTTTCCTGGGGTCTTCTTGGCTAAGAGGGGATCCATTCAGTCAGCAGGGGCTTAGGATTTTATTTTAGTTCACAGTTGGTAGACGTAAAGATACAATACCCAGCTATAATCAATGGGCCAGATGCTGGTGCGAGTTCTCAAAATTGTCTTCTTCACAGGCTCCAGGGCCTGCGCCAGCCCTTCTCAGGGCTGCCTCTCCTGGAAGGTACGAGTGACAAGACTGGGCCTCGTCTTCATGTGTGGGACATAATTAAACTGTCAACTCCAAGGACAACATGCAAACAAATGCACTTGTTTTCTCATTAAGGAATAAAAAAAATCGCATGGTCAAAAATTAAAACCATATAGAAGGATATAAAATGAAAAGCAAAGCTCCCAGACTCCCAGTTCTCACCCCCAGATGTGATCGTGTTTTTTTACGTAAATTATGACTTTTTTTTCTGAAATGTTTTCCTATTAATGTGATACGAATATTACACAGAAAATATGCTTCTTATAAAGGTTATGTCTTCCAGAGCCTGGTTTAATCAAAAACTGAGGCTAAATTCAGGTCCCAAATATAGAAACTTAAAATTTTCTTGAAATCCAATAAAAATTTTATATCTAAATAGTCAACCTTTAAAAAAAAATCACATAATTTAGCCTAAATCAGATTTTACTTTATTTCTACCCATAACAATACAAACTCTTCAAAGATTTGTAAGATGTCACAGGTTGACAATCACCTGGAAACAACTTTATTATTAACTAGAAGAAGCCCTAAATCCATCAAGAAAAACCACCTGACACACTTAAAAAGAAATGGCATACAAATGAGATAGGCACTTGTGTGCCCTGGCAAATAAATCAACAGCTCCTGGTCAAATCCCCAATACTGGAGAGAGTTAAAAAGACAATCTGTTACTTTCAATGTTGGCTGTAAACATATTTCAGCTGCTTGGACAATAAAGTTAAGATGAATATAACTGCAATCAATTGTTTGGGAGCTAGGGCGGTAAGAGTTGCAAGGGCGTGAAAAGTTATCCAATTAACAGTAACACTGAAAATGTGTAGTCTTACCAGATGAGTACCAATTTGAAAAAACTAACGTCTATGGGCATTTTCTTCCCCCAAACAGGGAACAGAGTGAATATGGTAAATCTGATTTTTAACAATATTCCTATGACCTAAAGCAACCACATGCCTGGAGCAACTAAACTTTCCAAAGCCTGAATACTAAAAAGGTCTTCACATGGTAATCATCTTAATATTTTAAATTCAAAAATGAATGCAACAGCCTGCAAATTCAAATTCTTATTAATCGACCTCTAGTTCTTACATATTCTGTCCATGGAAAGACCTACATAACTGTGCCCTCTTTAAAGATGCAAATGATTTGCCCCTTGTGCAAATGAGGCTCACCTAGTCTCAATAGCCAGCACCAGCCCTGGGCTGCTGTGTCAGGGGAGGAAACTGAGGGTGGTCAGAAAGACAGACAATACAGCATTTCTGTTGCCACTGTCATTCAGCCTGGAGTGCCTCTTTACAACCAGAATGAGCTAGTCCCTAACATTTAAGACTAAATAGTGCACTGGTAAACAAAGCCTATGCCAGCAGAGGAAAGGTGCCTTCAGAGCTGATGAAGAATTGGCTCGGCCTGCCTTTTCTTATCTCTGCTGTTCTCGAGGAAATTCCCCTAAGGTAAGCCAAGGTCAGCGGCTCATTGTAACCTAGAGCAACTATCTGTTGCTCTGGGAGTTTTCAGTCATCTAACCAGATTCTCATAATTCAGCTCTCACCCCAACAGCGCTGAGCCTCTGCTTGGGAAGTTCCTAGGGAAGCAGATGAAACTAATTAGGACACAGCCTATCAAAGGAAACGCAAGCATTTTACCTGCTGTGTACAGAGACCTCGCCTCAACTGTGGCAAAGGCCGTAGAGGAAATATTTCTACCACAGAGAGGTCCACAGTCATTGTCTTCTGCTCTTTAGCTCTCTGCCCTGACAACCTTAGCCTGTCTTCACCATGTTTCTTTTCCCTAAGGCACAAATATTTCTTTTCAGCTTGTTTTTGAGAAAGGCTTATTTTTGGGATTTACCCAACTAACCATGAAATTGGGCCTGTTGGGATAGAGGCTAAAATCAAATAAACAATCCTCTCAACATCCAGGAAATGG
>NW_012139414.1:6974969-6976084 GCF_000956105.1 Propithecus coquereli
GCCCGCCTCAGCCTCCCAGAGTGCTAGGATTACAGGCGTGAGCCACCACGCGCGGCTGTCAACCATCTTTTTAAGAGCAGTATGGAGGCAGTCAAGTTACTTATGTTCACGTGGTGGCATTAACCATCTATCACAAACACCTTTCTCAGCTAAAGATGTGTGGGGCCCTAATCTACGGCATTTCCCATGGCAATATCTGAAATCTGGCAAATGGAACCAAAAGAAGTTCTGAAAGAAATCCTTGAAGATTTAAGTAAAACAAGATGACAGGCCAGGTTTATAATCCTGAAAAGGACCTCAGTCTGACTGCCTCGCTTTACAGACAATGATAATACAGAAGTTTAAGTCCAGAGGTAAGTCCAAGATCATATGGCAAACTCCTGACAAAAACATTGGTCTCCTCATTCACTTCAGCCCAAAAATGTTTCCAAAACTAGATAATGATCCTGGGTGTTCCAGGATAGGGAAGATCCCGAGTGAGCCAATGGGGGTTACTTTCCATTATGCTGTGAAATAAACTGACCATTTTCTAAAGAGTCAATGGCTCTATAAAATGTAAATTCTCTACTGAACAAGAAACCATCCTCAAAAACCCAGTTTTAAAATCAGACATGCAAACTTAGGGTCTGTAAAAAGCAGTAATCTAACATAGACTTCCCCCAAAGAACACAGAAGGAAGACGGGAAATATCTGAAATTTTATTATTTAATACAGAGAAAAGATGATCTCCACTTAAGAAAATAATGTCTACAAGTTTATGAATAATCAATATATGCAGCTGACAGACAACCTCCCGCCAGTATTTGTGTAGTGCTCCAGTCTGTGAGGGGATTTCCGGAATCATTGTGACCAGAGCTTCTCAAGAGCCCAGTACATAAAGCCAGAACAATTCGCAGATGAGTAACTGGAGTTTCAGCATTCTAAGGAGAACATTGTCTCATAGAAGTGGGGACAAGGTCTTCTGACTTGAAATCCCAGCTGCTAGAACACCATGCCTTCTAGGAGGTTTCTATCATTTCCTCTCCCAAAGATGCTGTACAGCAGCTAGAGTCCACTGGTTTGAGAGTTTGGTTGTGTGACCTCTGAGGAGCCTTCTTAGAAAACCAGAGAAGGGC
>NW_012139414.1:6978219-6981153 GCF_000956105.1 Propithecus coquereli
GGGCCAGACTGGAGGCAGAAAGAATGGTCAGAGGACAACTGTAAGAGCTGTGTGGAGAAATGATGACAGAAATTAAAGCAGTGCAGTAGAGAGAGAAGAAAGAATACAAGATAGAAAGAACAGAATTTGGAGACTAACTGAATTTGAGATAAAAGAAGAGAATGACTTCCAGGTTTCTGGCACAAGAGACCAGGCCAGGAGGGCGTGAGAGGAAGAACGTGTGGGAAAGTGCACACGTACTCCCTTCACGAAGAAAGGGGGGAAAGGAAGAGCAGGGCGAAGGGTGGGAGGGTGGGAGATGAGTTGCGCCAGAGACATGTTGAGTTTAATGTTTTTATGTAACATCTGGTTGGCAACAACACCTACTGGGAAGCAATGGCCAGAATGGCCCAGGACATCAGGGGAGACAAGAGCTGCCAAGTCACAGGCCCAAACCCTGAGGGAGGAATTAAATTTTCTCCAGTCTTTTACTTCCCCTAAGTCCACGCTCACCAGGATCAAATTGGTGAAGTCTTTCTCTTAAACAATGGGGTGGTTGAGCAGCCTCCTCAAAACAGGGCAGTTCCTGGCTTGACCATCCACAGCCTTACTACATCTCAGCCCTAGAAAACAGCCCCTCAAGTCCAGGCATCCTTTACTCACCAGCTGGATCTCAACAGCAGTCATAGGCCTGTGATTCAACAGCTGAAGCTTTTCAGCTCTGTCAAAAGAAAAGTACAAAGCATTTAAAACTCTCACACCCCTAAGGATCTCGAGTCTTGACCAAGCTGTTAGAGAATATTATGTCAAATAAAAAAATGGAAGGCTGGGTGCAGTGGCTCACGCCTATAATGCTAACACTTTGGGAGCCTGAGGCAAGAGGATCACTTGAAGTCAGGAGTTCAAGACCAGCCTGGGCAAAAGTGAGACCCCATCTGTACAAAAAACACAGAAATTAGCAGGGCATGGTGGGAGCGCTTGTAGTCCCAGCTACTTGGGAGGCTGAGGCAGGAAGATTGCTTGAGCCCAGGAGTTTGAGGTTGCTGTGAGCTATGATGATGCCACTGCACTCTAGCCAGGGTGACAGAGTGAGACCCTATCTCAAAAACAAAAATGGAGAACCACTGGAACATAGTCCTCAGTTTCTTCAACTGTTAAATGAGAGAATGGAAACAGGAGAATGTATGTCAGTGACTCTTACCCAAGGGTACAGATGTGTATCAGAACCCTAAAGGGTATAGAGGCATGATTGTAAGAAATGGAGCAGCAGTAGAGGTGTAGTTTTAAACAACTTATTTGACATTGACACAGTACTTTTTATTTGGTAAATACGAAGATAATAATGTTTTCTCAATCTAACTTATAGAAAGTAAAGATGAACAAAATCACCTTGGTTGGTTGGTCATTGCTTAGAAATGGGTGAATTCCTCTTTGAGATTAAGATGAAATGTTACCCAGGTTTGACCTGTTATCTCAGTAAAGGAAACGGACTAAAGGGGCAGGAGTTAATGCACGGAAGCACAGGGTCCAGTCCCTAGCCTCAAGAAGCTTTCAATCAGCTGGGGAAAGAAGACAAATACATGCAGATTTTCACAACAAAAGATTTAAGTAACAGTTAAACATGATAATTATCTGTCACAAATAAACATATAGCTCATTGCTGCGAGGGTGGCTGAAATGCGTGGACCCTAAAGAGGATAGGACTTCAAAGGTAAGAGACTGACTCCAATCATTACCCTTGTGCAGGTGACAATTCTAATTTTCTCTCTGAGTCTTACTCTGGAGCTCCAGATCCACCTTTCAATTCAGTTCAGTAAGTTTAAAGACATTCTGGAATAAAAAGATAAATAAGCCACCATTCCTACAGCCTTGTGTTTGGGGAAGCAGTACCCAGTCTCCCTAAGCCTCAGTTTCATCATCTGCAAAACAGGAATAATGATAGTACTTACTATCTCATGAAGGGATTATGAGAGATGAAAATCTACCATTTTTAGTGGTAGAAGCTACCGTTTATTTAATATTACATGCCTTCCACATGGAAAGCATATTTAACCCTCAGACTTAGCTGATGCTGAGATAGTAAATAACTTGTTCAAGGTAACAAAGCTAGAAAATGGCAGAGCTGGAACTCCACCATGACAGCTCATGTTCTTGACCATCTGCTTCTGGTATACACGTGATAACGGAGGGGAAGTGTTCATCATGATGTCTGTCCCACAACAGTTTCTTCATAAACAATATTCATGGCTAAGGCAGTTGTAGTCAAATTCTACGTCTCATAATCCCCCAGACATTTATTCTAGACTTGAAAAGGGAGACTTCATTGAGATGACCCTTGTTCTGGGCCACGAAGGATTTTCTAGGGAAAAGGAATGGGAGGAATGGGTAGTCAGGGCATGAACAACACAAGTAAACACCTGGAGGAACAAAAGTTCATGGAGTTTCAGGAAATAGAGAGGTGTGGGATGAGAGGTGGAAGAGCCATCTGGGACAAGAGTAAAAGGCCCCAGCAAGAGGCTGGATGTTCCTTTGTAGATACCAGAGAGCAACCAAGGAAAAGAGTAAGAAGCTCTGGCTGGTACTGCTAGCAATTCTGGAAGATCTGAGAAAATGTAGGCAGTGACAAGTGAGGAAGCACTGTAATACTCCCAGGTGAGAGAAAAAGAGGCTGTGAACTTGGGCAGCAGCGGCAGGGATGGCAATAAGAGCCTGGACATATGTAATGCTCCCACCCACCCTCAGGTAAAGTCAACGGGACCTGACAACTGCCTAATTTGGGTAGGGTGAAGTGGAGTGAAGGAACAGATAGTGTTGACGTTAGCCTGAGCGTTTAGAAAAAACACATTATTCAAAATCAAATTTCAGTTTGCGGTACTTTTGTAACTACGAAGAGGTTTCTGTTAAAAAGTCTGTCTAGTTTGAGTTCTAATTTGGTCTAGAACTAAAGAAAAAAAA
>NW_012139414.1:6981203-6981770 GCF_000956105.1 Propithecus coquereli
TACCCCTCTCTGGTGAGAGCAGATGCTGCTATAAACCTTGGTAAATAATTTTGTAGCCAAATCCCAGGGTGGGAAAAATCTAGCAATAAAATGGTCCAATTGCTGGGAAATATATATATATTTTTATCAAAGCCTACCTACTTTGTAGAAAGGATAAGAGAACAATCTAAGGGGATACCACACATCTTTCTTCTCACCAAGGAAAAGTACATGGCTTAGAGGAACAAAGTAAAGCTTCTGAATCAGATACACCCAAATCAGCCACTCACTAGCCCTCTGGGCTAACATGGAGAGAACACCTACCCCCTTCCAAGACCAGGGTGAGGGCATTAAAAGTTACATAGGCAATGACTGGCACCATGACCAGTGCCCGAGACCACATCTGGCATAAGTAGGCACTCTTAATAGCAGCTCGTCTTCCCAAGTAATGACAGAGCTTTCTACAGGCTCTGGGATGAGGTCACACTAATCTTCCTCATCTCTTCTCTCCCTCTGTCATTAAGCCATGGATAACATATGCTGCTGATTAAAGTTGGAGGAGACATGACATGTGATCTCTAACCCAGA
>NW_012139414.1:6981820-6984517 GCF_000956105.1 Propithecus coquereli
GAGAGCAGATGCTGCTATAAACCTTGGTAAATAATTTTGTAGCCAAATCCCAGGGTGGGAAAAATCTAGCAATAAAATGGTCCAATTGCTGGGAAGTATATATATATATTTTTATCAAAGCCTACCCACTTTGTAGAAAGGATAAGAGAACAATCTAAGGGGATACCACACATCTTTCCTCTCACCAAGGAAAAGTACATGGCTTAAAGGAACAAAGTAAAGCTTCTGAATCAGATACACCCAAATCAGCCACTCACTAGCCCTCTGGGCTAACATGGAGAGAATACCTGCCCCCTTCCAAGACCAGGGTGAGGGCATTAAAAGTTACATAGGCAATGACTGGCACCATGACCAATGCCCAAGACCACATCTGGCATAAGTAGGCACTCTTAATAGCAGCTCGTCTTCCCAAGTAATGACAGAGCTTTCTACAGGCTCTGGGATGAGATCACACTAATCCTCCTCATCTCTTCTCTCCCTCTGTCATTAAGCCATGGATAACATATGCTGCTGATTAAAGTTGGAGGAGACATGACATGTGATCTCTAACCCAGAGGGACAGGCATTAGTTTGTTGCTAGTTTGTTTTTTTCTCTCCTCTAAGTTGAATCTCCAGCACAGTGTAAAAGCATCAGAATGGTGAGGATATAAAAAAAAAAAAAAAGGATTTCTAGTTAGCCTAAAGGCCAGTCAGTTCCCTGAGAAAACGCCCTTTATGGAAGAAATTTTTCTAATTTAATTTTGGGTGCATTTTGAAGGGTAGAAACAACTCTAGGAAGACAATGACAGTTTTAGTCACAAATTAAATATCCCATGAGCCTTTAAAAAGTTTTTTTTATAAGCCAACTTTAAAGATCACAGGTATTTTTGACCAATTTCTTCCATATTTTTCTAAAGGAAATTTGACAAAGAGCTAAATATTTCTAAAATGGACTTTGGAAACAGCTTTATTTTCATTTTATTAATCCTCCAGACAAAAAATTTTTTTAACTGCCAGTTAGATGGCCTGCTTAATATTTGTAGCTTACTGATGTACTCTGCCCTGTAAAAAGAAGGAAACTGCCATGGTGTGCCAATATGGTGGCCAATTTGTATCCTTGGACCTCATTTTTACATTCCCCTTGCACCATCTTAGGCCTTTTACTCCAGCTGCCTTCCCCAATTCTAAAACAGTATGCTGTGATTGCAACGAGGATTTTACAAATGATAGGGCTCCACGGAATGGTTTTATGCAGGGAACCTAGATGATCACATCTGTGGTTCTGGTGGTGAACTATGATAGTGGTGTGGACAGTGGACTGGAAGGGCCAGACTGGAGGCAGAAAGAATGGTCAGAGGACAACTGTAAGAGCTGTGTGGAGAAATGATGACAGAAATTAAAGCAGTGCAGTAGAGAGAGAAGAAAGAATACAAGATAGAAAGAACAGAATTTGGAGACTAACTGAATTTGAGATAAAAGAAGAGAATGACTTCCAGGTTTCTGGCACAAGAGACCAGGCCAGGAGGGCGTGAGAGGAAGAACGTGTGGGAAAGTGCACATGTACTCCCTTCACGAAGAAAGGGGGGAAAGGAAGAGCAGGGCGAAGGGTGGGAGGGTGGGAGATGAGTTGCGCCAGAGACATGTTGAGTTTAATGTTTTTATGTAACATCTGGTTGGCAACAACACCTACTGGGAAGCAATGGCCAGAATGGCCCAGGACATCAGGGGAGACAAGAGCTGCCAAGTCACAGGCCCAAACCCTGAGGGAGGAATTAAATTTTCTCCAGTCTTTTACTTCCCCTAAGTCCACGCTCACCAGGATCAAATTGGTGAAGTCTTTCTCTTAAACAATGGGGTGGTTGAGCAGCCTCCTCAAAACAGGGCAGTTCCTGGCTTGACCATCCACAGCCTTACTACATCTCAGCCCTAGAAAACAGCCCCTCAAGTCCAGGCATCCTTTACTCACCAGCTGGATCTCAACAGCAGTCATAGGCCTGTGATTCAACAGCTGAAGCTTTTCAGCTCTGTCAAAAGAAAAGTACAAAGCATTTAAAACTCTCACACCCCTAAGGATCTCGAGTCTTGACCAAGCTGTTAGAGAATATTATGTCAAATAAAAAAATGGAAGGCTGGGTGCAGTGGCTCACGCCTATAATGCTAACACTTTGGGAGCCTGAGGCAAGAGGATCACTTGAAGTCAGGAGTTCAAGACCAGCCTGGGCAAAAGTGAGACCCCATCTGTACAAAAAACACAGAAATTAGCAGGGCATGGTGGGAGCGCTTGTAGTCCCAGCTACTTGGGAGGCTGAGGCAGGAAGATTGCTTGAGCCCAGGAGTTTGAGGTTGCTGTGAGCTATGATGATGCCACTGCACTCTAGCCAGGGTGACAGAGTGAGACCCTATCTCAAAAACAAAAACAAAAATGGAGAACCACTGGAACATAGTCCTCAGTTTCTTCAACTGTTAAATGAGAGAATGGAAACAGGAGAATGTATGTCAGTGACTCTTACCCAAGGGTACAGATGTGTATCAGAACCCTAAAGGGTATAGAGGCATGATTGTAAGAAATGGAGCAGCAGTAGAGGTGTAGTTTTAAACAACTTATTTGACATTGACACAGTACTTTTTATTTGGTAAATACGAAGATAATAATGTTTTCTCAATCTAACTTATAGAAAGTAAAGATGAACAAAATCACCTTGGTTGGTTGGTCATTGC
>NW_012139414.1:6984567-6987203 GCF_000956105.1 Propithecus coquereli
AGTGAAGACCCAGGACAGAACACCACAAAGCACCTCAATTTAAGGGGCCAGGAGAACAGGCAGAGAAGGAGGAGCAAAGAGAGAAAAAGAAAACCTGGAAGAATAGTGTCAAGGAAACCAAGAGAGGAAAAATTTCGGGACAGAGGCCTTGTCTTATTGCACTAGCTATGACATAAAAAGCATAAAAGATTCGGGAGGAGAGGAGGGAAGAACAGTAGGTTGATAGTGTAGAAGTCACTGAATTTTCCAAAGAAGAAGTCACTGGTGGCCTGTGCAGGCGGTTCAGTGGGATGACAGTGGTGCTAACACCTGGACTGGGGAGGAAACAGGCTCTGGAGGAGAGTGAAGAACGTCTGCTGGCTGGGGAGATAAGCATGTGGAGAGGCTGAAACTATAGAAGGAAAAGGAAAGACCATCAGAAACCGTGGTCCAAAGTTCCAGTGAAGGGGCTTATGTTCCACTGAGACCACAGCCACGAGGGCAGAAAAAGCAAATTTGAGAGGATTTGAAGGGAGACGAGTTCATTCTGGACAGTTTTCTCGGTGAAGCAGAAGTGAAGTTAGCATTGGAGGGGTCTCCATGTGAAGAGGGCTACCTGCTAAGGAGGGGACTAAGAGTAAAACACAGACCCTCCTGCACTGCGTGCTCCAGTCCAGGGTGTGTGTGGTGGGGACACAAACATTCCCCTGCTGGCTTCAGGGGAACGACCAAGCTCGTTTCACTGTCTCTGCCTTTTCCCTGGCTTCTCAACTCCTGCCCCAAGTGACCAACAGAACTGTTCTTGCTAAAGGGCCCAGTGTCCTCCACATGGACACTAGTGGATGCTTCTCTGTCCGATTCTACCCTTTCTCTGTGGTATCTGACGTTGCTGATCACACCCTCCTTAACACTGGCTACCCTCATGGCTTCCACACACCATTCTTCTCAGTTCTCTTATCTTTCTGATTATTCCTTTTTCATCTCTTTCTGGTTTTTTTTCTTCTGCTTGCCTCTGGCATTCCCATGGTGCCATCTTTCATCCTCTGACCCTTTGACTGAGTTTCTCATCCAAACCTCACAATCTCAATTGCTACTATAGGCTTTAACTAAAAAATCCATGTTTTCATGCCATGTGAGCTGCACCCCGGACCTTTGTAGCCAAATGCCTGCTAGGTATCTCCACCTTGACATCTCAGATACCCTTCAAACTCAACACACCCCAGAGTGATGTGACTGCCCTTCCCAAGAAACCAGCTCTTTTCTCTGTACTTCTCACCTTGGTGAAGAGCCAAACACCCAGGCCAGAAACCTGAGGGTCACCCTTGACTCCTCCCTCTCACCCACTGCCCATATTCAGTCACCAAGTATCACTGATAATCTTTCTTCCAAGATCTCTGTCCCTTCCTCACCATTTCTACAGGCCATTTCAACCTCTTGATTAGAAGATGATTTCCCCCCACCCCCTGGAGACCTGCCACTTTTTCAGTTTACCTTCACTCTTACAAATAAAGTATTTTTTAAAAGATGGAAATCTGGTAATCTCATTATCCTGCTTGTAATCCTCCACTGTCCTCACAGGTTTTGGTCTGAACTTGAATCTCTTTAGTTCAGCCCCCAGAACCCTTTGAAATCTGGTTTTTGTCAGTCTTTCTAGCTTCGTATGGCTCTACTTTCCCTAAGCACCCATATCTCAAACGGAACTGTAAGCGCTATACGGAAAAGCATCAGGCTACTTCCTGATTCTGGGCCTTACTTAGCACACAGTGTTTTCTGATGCTTTGGTGTCTCTCCACCATGTCCCTGCTACCACAGCACTTACACTATATTCATCTTTGCATCCCCAACAACTGTGGCAAAGCTGGCATGAGATAAACGTAATCTGAAGGATAAATTAAAGAGCTATGGAAGCCCTGACATCCAGAAGTTCATGGGACAAACAAGTGGAGAACTCTGGGGAGACACGGGGCAGAGAGGGTAACCAGACTCCAGATATTAGAGAACCCTTACAACTCATCCATCGACTGAGCTTTGCTGGTCCCAGAGGCACATGTCCTAAATATGGCATCAAACGCCAAGAGTAATCTGTACACAGAAGAATTCCATTAGGGGCTTCAAGTTATTTATAAACCCACCTAAGCTGAGCCTTGAAGGCAAGTCCTCCCTCCATTCCCAGTAGACACCACTGTATATCTTAGGGATGATATCTCAGGATGAGAGCTGGGGCTACAAGTCAGGCTGCAGTGCAGTTCCTTGAGAACTAAGTGCTTCAAGCAAAAATGAGAATGATTAAAGAACCAAATGCTTAGGGGGAAGTAACATGGTATAGTAAAAATGACATGGGACACAGTGTCAAAGTGACTTAGCATTGAGTCCAAACACTACCATTCTGCTGAATAAGGCTATGAAGTCAAACAAGACATGATTCCTCCCCTCCCCTCCCCTCAAGGATTCTAGTAGTGGAGGTAGTCAAGCAAATGAATGGAGGCCCAATTTGCACTAATAGAATTGGACCAGTTAAGGGCTATTACTCTTGAATCTCCTCTGCCTGAGAGAATGGTAGAGAAAAATTCTATTGGGGACATTCAAACACAAGGATTAAAGAGCACTTCAGTAGTTCCTTTTATAAATGTGATTCCTGTCTTAAACTGCACTGGTTA
>NW_012139414.1:6987253-6988412 GCF_000956105.1 Propithecus coquereli
CTGAGATTATAGGTGTGAGCCACGGTGCCTGGCCTCCAAAATATTTTTTAATTACTATGTGGATTAAACATATGTCAACAAATTCTTTGATATCCCTCCCTTCAAGAGGTGGGCTTCCCTTCCCCTTTAATGTGGGTTGGACTTGGTGAATCCTTTCTAACTATTAAATAATAGGATATTAAAATGGAAAAAACAGTAACTACAGTGGAGAAACCAGGCAGATAGTATCTTAACCAAATGATCAAAGTTAACATCTTCAGTTATAAGACATGTTGATATCATGTACCCTCTGATACCATGCAATAAGAAGGGCAGATCACCTCTGTGGTATTCTTCCCTAAAAGCCATCAATCCGTCTAATCACAAGAAGACATCAGATAAATGCAAATCAAGGGACATTCTACAAACTACCTGACCAGTATTCTTCAGAAGTCTCAAGGTCATCGAAGGCAAGGAAAAAGTAAGGAAATGTCACACATTGCGGGAAATTTAGGAGACATTAACTAAATACAAAATGGTATCCTAGATTGGATCTTGGAACAGAAATAGGACAGTAATGGGATATTCAAATAAAATCTTTAGTACAGTATGTAGCAATGTTAATTTCTTAGTTTTCATGATTGTATAAAGGTTATATAAGATGTTAACATTAGAGAAAACTATGGGAAGGGTACATGGGAACTCCCAGCACTGTCTTTACAACTCTTCTGTAAGAGGACAATTATTTCAAAATAAAATGTTTTTATATTTTTTTAAGAGGGAACCTCACTTAGATATAATTTGGGAGGAATTTCAAACCTGAAAAATAAACAGTAACCTTAAACATCTAAATTAAGAGTCTCTCAAAAGTGCAAAAATCAGGTTGGTCTCAGACTCCTCCATAATAACAAATACTAATAGACAATGAAACATCTATAGAGCCCTACAGAATAAAACTCTATAACTCCAATTCAGACAAATTGTCATTCACATCAAGAACATTAAAGTCCAGGTGCAGTGGCTCACACCTCTAATCCTAGCATTTTGGGAGGCTGATGAGGGAGGATGCTTGAATTTTGGAGTTTGAGACCGGCCTGTGCAACACAGTGAGACCCCATCTCTACAAAAAATTTAAAATTAGCTGGGCATGCTGGAGTGTGCCTGTAGTCCTAGCTACTTG
>NW_012139414.1:6988462-6991053 GCF_000956105.1 Propithecus coquereli
CCCTCCTTAACACTGGCTACCCTCATGGCTTCCACACACCATTCTTCTCAGTTCTCTTATCTTTCTGATTATTCCTTTTTCATCTCTTTCTGGTTTTTTTTCTTCTGCTTGCCTCTGGCATTCCCATGGTGCCATCTTTCATCCTCTGACCCTTTGACTGAGTTTCTCATCCAAACCTCACAATCTCAATTGCTACTATAGGCTTTAACTAAAAAATCCATGTTTTCATGCCATGTGAGCTGCACCCCGGACCTTTGTAGCCAAATGCCTGCTAGGTATCTCCACCTTGACATCTCAGATACCCTTCAAACTCAACACACCCCAGAGTGATGTGACTGCCCTTCCCAAGAAACCAGCTCTTTTCTCTGTACTTCTCACCTTGGTGAAGAGCCAAACACCCAGGCCAGAAACCTGAGGGTCACCCTTGACTCCTCCCTCTCACCCACTGCCCATATTCAGTCACCAAGTATCACTGATAATCTTTCTTCCAAGATCTCTGTCCCTTCCTCACCATTTCTACAGGCCATTTCAACCTCTTGATTAGAAGATGATTTCCCCCCACCCCCTGGAGACCTGCCACTTTTTCAGTTTACCTTCACTCTTACAAATAAAGTATTTTTTAAAAGATGGAAATCTGGTAATCTCATTATCCTGCTTGTAATCCTCCACTGTCCTCACAGGTTTTGGTCTGAACTTGAATCTCTTTAGTTCAGCCCCCAGAACCCTTTGAAATCTGGTTTTTGTCAGTCTTTCTAGCTTCGTATGGCTCTACTTTCCCTAAGCACCCATATCTCAAACGGAACTGTAAGCGCTATACGGAAAAGCATCAGGCTACTTCCTGATTCTGGGCCTTACTTAGCACACAGTGTTTTCTGATGCTTTGGTGTCTCTCCACCATGTCCCTGCTACCACAGCACTTACACTATATTCATCTTTGCATCCCCAACAACTGTGGCAAAGCTGGCATGAGATAAACGTAATCTGAAGGATAAATTAAAGAGCTATGGAAGCCCTGACATCCAGAAGTTCATGGGACAAACAAGTGGAGAACTCTGGGGAGACACGGGGCAGAGAGGGTAACCAGACTCCAGATATTAGAGAACCCTTACAACTCATCCATCGACTGAGCTTTGCTGGTCCCAGAGGCACATGTCCTAAATATGGCATCAAACGCCAAGAGTAATCTGTACACAGAAGAATTCCATTAGGGGCTTCAAGTTATTTATAAACCCACCTAAGCTGAGCCTTGAAGGCAAGTCCTCCCTCCATTCCCAGTAGACACCACTGTATATCTTAGGGATGATATCTCAGGATGAGAGCTGGGGCTACAAGTCAGGCTGCAGTGCAGTTCCTTGAGAACTAAGTGCTTCAAGCAAAAATGAGAATGATTAAAGAACCAAATGCTTAGGGGGAAGTAACATGGTATAGTAAAAATGACATGGGACACAGTGTCAAAGTGACTTAGCATTGAGTCCCAACACTACCATTCTGCTGAATAAGGCTATGAAGTCAAACAAGACATGATTCCTCCCCTCCCCTCCCCTCAAGGATTCTAGTAGTGGAGGTAGTCAAGCAAATGAATGGAGGCCCAATTTGCACTAATAGAATTGGACCAGTTAAGGGCTATTACTCTTGAATCTCCTCTGCCTGAGAGAATGGTAGAGAAAAATTCTATTGGGGACATTCAAACACAAGGATTAAAGAGCACTTCAGTAGTTCCTTTTATAAATGTGATTCCTGTCTTAAACTGCACTGGTTAACACAAAATGGTCCAGGTCTTGATGGTATTTGGCAAGCAGCGCCCTGAGTCACCAGGCACTGAGGACATGGGCCGCTAACTCCCAGAGGAGCCAGACCCCAGCCACAGTGAAAGAAGCCTGCCAGCTCTCTCTACTGGCCGTTGTAGAACAACATTGCCTGCAGTTTTTGCTTCTGGCAGAGTCATGAAACCAAACATTTAACGCAAATTAGTAAAACCTATGGAAAGTAATATGTAGATACCTCAAAGAACTAAAAATAGAACTACCATTTGATCCAGCAATCCCACTACTAGGCATCTACCCAAAGGAAAAAAAGTCATTTTATAACAAAGACACTTGCACTTGCATGTTTATAGCACCACGATTCACAATTGCAAAGATGTGGAAACATTCCAAGTGCCCATCAATACATGAGTGGATTAATAAAATGTGGTATATGTATACCGTGGAGTACTACTCAATCATAAAAAACAACAGTGAACTAGTACCTCTTGTTATCGTGGATGAAGCTAGATTCTTCGAAGTGAAGTAACACAAGAATGGAAAAACAAGCACCACATGTACTAACCACCAAATTGGTACTAACTGATCAACATTTAGGTGCACACATGGAAGTAATATTCAATTGGGTGCCAGGCAGGTGGGAGGGGGGTGGAGGGGATGGGTAAATTCACAACAAATGGATGCAGAGCTCACTGTCTGGGGGATGGGCATGCTTGTCGCTCTGGCTTGGGTGGTGCAAAGGCAATATATGTAACCAAAATGTTTGTACCCCCATAATATTCTGAAATTTAAAAAATAAATAAGTTAATTTTATGGTACATAAATTAT
>NW_012139414.1:6994752-6996115 GCF_000956105.1 Propithecus coquereli
AAATAAAGAAAAGTAAAAAATGGCAAAGGACTTGAGTAGAAATTTCTACAAAGAAGATATACCAATGGCCAATAAGCATATGAAAAGATGAATCAACATCACCTAACATTAGGGAAATGCAAAATAAAAGCACTGTGAGATACTACTTTATACCCATAGATGGCCATTATAAAAAAAAAAAAAGAAAATAACAAGTGTTGGCAAGGATGTGAATAATTGGAACTTTTGTGCACTGCTAGTGGGAATGTAAAATGGTACAGCCACTAAGAAAAACAACATGGTGGTTCCCCCAAAAAATTAAAAATAGAATTATCATTCACTTCAGAGTATATACAAAAAAGAACTGAAAGCAGGGTCTTGAAGAGACATTTGTACACCCATGTTCATAGCAGCATTATTCACAACAGCCAAAAGGTAGAAAGAAGCAACTCAAGTATGTATCATTGAATGTTGGATAAACAAAATATGCCTTATACATAATGGAATATTATTTAGCCTTAAAAGGAAGGAAATTCTGGCACTTGCTACAACATGTATGACCCTGGAAGACATTATACTAAGGGAAATAAGCCAGACACAAAAAGACAAAATACAGTACGATTTCATTCACATGCAGTACTTAGAGTAGAGTCAAATTTCCAGAGACAGAAAGTAGAATGATGGCTAACAGGGGCTAGAAGAAGAGGAAAATGGGGAGTTACTGTTTAATGGATACACCAGTTTCAGTTTTACAAGATGAAAAATATTCTGTGGATAGATGGCAGTGATGATTATAAAATGTGAATGTGCTTAATGCCACTGAACTGCATACTTAGTTAAAATGATAAAAAAAATGAAACATTCAGATATGAAAAAAAGACAAATACTGCACAATTCCACTTTTATTAGGGAGTCAAACTGACAGAGATGAAGAGTAGAATGGTGGTTGCCAACCAAGGACAGGGAAGGAGTGGTTTAAGGGATACAGAATTTCAGTTCTGCAAGATGAAAAAATTCTGGATATTGGTTGCAAAACAATGTGAATATATTTAACACTACTGAACTGTACAATTAAAAATGGATAAGATGGTAAATTTTATGTTATGTGTATTTTACAATTAAAAACAAAATGTTATACACACACACACACACACACACACACACACAGAAGATAGTTGTTTTTGGAGTTCATTTGGAGAAGACGGGCCAAAGGAGAAGTGCATTAAGTTTACTGATTGTGTAGCAACTGTGTACCTGAAATAAAACCAAATGGTTCCTCCAAAAGAAAATTATTGATTATCCTGAATGAAATGACAATAGCTTTTGGAACTTATCAGCTCTGGTACTGATTCTAAAAGACTTGGGCTAGTTATTTTCTTATGTA
>NW_012139414.1:6996165-6998408 GCF_000956105.1 Propithecus coquereli
CTGAGGCCTCTGCAAAGTAAAAAAAAGTAGGTGGACTGAGGAGGGGAACAGTACTTGAAGAGCCAGCTGGGATGAAGGATGGTTTTGAGTTTCTTGGGATTTTGTCCCCTCTTTTCTCTCAGGGCCTTGAGCCTGGGGCAAGCCCTCTGCAGAGCTGTGGCTCCGCAGGCAGCTAAAACCCCAATGAAATCCCATCTTTCTGGCCAGACGACTGAGAAAGGTTCTCCCTGAAATCTGGAGAACCAGGTGAAGCTCATAGCTCAAATGCCACTCCCAGTGGAGACTAGCAGCAGGTGTAGCCAGAAGGGAGGCTTTCTGGTCCAAAGAGTACCAAAATATCCCTTTTTTTCTCTCCCTGCTTTGCTCCAAAGGCAGGTCCAGTAACAACCACATACACAGGCATTAAAACTTCTGAGAAAAACCCAGTACTTGTAGCTAGAGGGCCAAAAATGGGTCCCATGTGGGCCAGAGAGTGTGGGGTAATCCCAGAGAGCAGAGCTAGAAAAGGGGACTCCTCTAAATTTGAGTACCAATCAATGGAAATCCTAGGTTAACCCTGAGGTACTTATGTCCCAAAACAGTAAACACCAAACCGACCCAGGACAGTAAAGACACTGAGAAGTAAGTTAAACCACCACTCTAGTATCATATGCAGAAAAGACCCAAAGCAGTAAGGCAAGGTTTTAAAAACTAAACTGACACTGAAATCCTTGCCCCTGGAAGGCAAGACTGACTTGAGGTCTGAACCTAACTGGGTTGATTGCCTGGTAAAACAAAAAAAGCAACATTAACCAGAGACTTGAAACAGGAACCAGAGTCTAAACAATATAATATTCAAAATGCACAGGATACAATCTAAAATTATTTCAACCAGGAAAATATGACTCATTCTCAAGGGAGAAGATAATCAACAGATGCCAAGCCTGTGATGACCCAGATGGTGGAATTATCAAGGACTTTAGTTATTATAACAACATGGAGTGAAAGTAAACATTCCTGAAATGAATGGAATAATAGAAGTTCTCAGGAAAGAAACATAAGTTATAAAAAACAAATGGAAATTTTAGAAATGAAAAATATCTGTCATGAAAAGTTCACTGGTAGGCTTAATAACAGAATGGAGATGACAGAAGAATCTGTGAACTTACAGACAGATCAATAGAAATTATCCCATTTGAACAACAAGGGAAAAAAAGGCACAGAGCCTTGGAGACCTGTACGACAGCATCAAAGGTCTAATAGTTGTGGTTTTAGAGTTCAAGAAAGAGAAAGAGATGGGCACAGAAAAAAATATTTCAAGAATGAAGTTGAACATTTCACAAATTTAGTAAGAAACTAAATTTATATAATTAAGCAGCTCATCAAAGATAAATTAAAAAAAAAAACAACCTAAACATATCATAACCAAATTTTGAAGACCAAAGATAAGAAAAATCTTGAAAGAAGTCAGAGGAAAATTACACTTTACGTATTTGAGTGATTACAGATTTCTCATCAGAAACCATGATTAGCCGAAAGACACTGAAATGACATCTTTAAAGTGCTGAAAGTGCTTAAAGAAAAGACCACTCAGCCTAGTGAAATTATCTTTCAGGAATGAAAGACAATGGTGGAATTATCAGTTGAATGAAAAGAGAATCTGTAGCCAGTGGACCTGTTCTAAGAGATGTGCTACAGAAGTTCCTCAGGTGAAGTGAATGATAAGAGGGAAACAGGGAATTTCAGGAATAAAGAGCAAAAGAAATGGTAACATCCTGAATAAACATGAAAGATACTTTTGTTCTCTTAAGTTCTTTAAAATATGTAAAAGTATAGCAAGTAAATGTTAAAAAGCAAATGGTATTTTCAATGTATGTAGATTACATATCATAAATATGACAACTATAACATAAAACAAAGTAAAGGGACCTATGTACATTTTACTTAAGCGGTAAAATAGTAACTCTGGACTGTAAATGGTTAGTTATGTATATTGTTATCCCTATGGCAACCACTAAAAATAAAAATATACAAAAAGATATAGCCAAAAAGCTATACAACTTCTTAGACTAAAGAACAGGAACCAAGCTGGGAGCGATGGCTCACACCTATAATCCCAGCACTTTGGGGGGCCAACGTGGGAGGATCGCTCAAGGCCAGTAGTTTGAGACCAGCTTGAGCAAGAACAAGAAACCATCTCTACAAAAAATAAAAATAAAAAAATTAGCTAGACCTGGTGGTGCCCACCTGTAGTCCCAGATACT
>NW_012139414.1:6998476-6999230 GCF_000956105.1 Propithecus coquereli
TTCTGAAATTTAATAAATAAATAAGTTAATTTTATGGTACATAAATTATACCTCAATAAAGTTGTAAAATAAATGATTTTAGAAGTAAAAAGAATGAAAGGTAGAGAGACTAAAAGGTCACAGAGGACTTTATAAATCCTCAATTTCAGGATCACAAATGGCAAAAGGGAGCTGAAATTCATACTTCTCTGAATATTATAGTCTGCTTTAAAATTATATAGATTATGGCCATTATGAAACAGCTTGCAAGACAATTCCTATTTGTGTAATAGGTTTCTTGAACAGTAATAGCTAGGTCCATATTTGTAGTGAAAAAGATATAGGGATTAGGAAGCAATACACCAGCCCAGACAAATAGCTGAAAAGAGGCCTTGAATATCAACCATTAAGGGCTGGGCATGGTGGCTCACGCCTGTAATCCTAGCACTTTGGGAGGCCAAGGAAGGAGGATCGCCTGGGTCCAGGAGTTCAAGACCAGACTAGGCAATGTAGAGAGACCCCTGTCTCATAGAAAAATTAGCCAAGTGTGGTGGTGCGAGCCTGTAGACCCAGCTTGATAGGAGGCTGAGGCAGGAGGATGATGAGCCCAGGAGTTCTGAGGCTGCAATGAGCTATGACGACACTACTGCATTCCAGCCCTGTTGCAGGCAACAGAGCAAGATCCTGTCTCAAGAAAAAGGATCAATCATTAGGACTTCTGTTGCAGACAAGTTGGAGTAAATCCACTAAAGCCTATCTCTCCACTAACTACAAC
>NW_012139414.1:7009885-7010537 GCF_000956105.1 Propithecus coquereli
CTCTAGAAGGGTCTCTATGTCTAACTCTCAGTTGTCTCATCTACAATACCATGATCTTTCTTTAAAAGAGCACTGTGTATTAATTAGAAATCTAAAGTCCACCTAAATATAAATACACAGTTGCTGAGGATGGCTTTTCTAAGCTATCATTTTCATGTGTCACTAGTCTTCCTACTTAAGATAATCTTTACTTACTTGGTCAACTTGTGGCTTTTCATTGCTGTGAGAAATTCTCTGACAATCTCAGGACTCTGGTGCCTGCATGGTGTTTTTGATATGTATTTTAATGTCTAAAACAAAAAAAAAAGGAAAGGCAAGCATAAGGCAAAGAATCCTGAATGAGGAAAAGGGAAGGCAATGGCTTTAATTTAGTATTCTAAAATTTTGTTTTTAAAAACACTCTATAAAACAAATGTTTTCAGGAGAACCAATCTTCACAGGAATTCCTGAAAGAGAAAATCAGTAGCTAGAACAGGAAGAATAATGAAATTTTAGAAAAAAATTTTTCATCTTAAAAAAAACTCTTTAGTCTGATCATTTTGTTATTAAATTTCAAGCAATTATTTTAAAAAGAGGGAACTAAAAGAATAAAATAGCCGTGAGTCTATATGGATATACACGACTAAATAAATAAATAGCTTAAGGAGAGAAG
>NW_012139414.1:7010587-7011229 GCF_000956105.1 Propithecus coquereli
AATAGATGTTTTCGTCCTATGAAGGCATCCCAAATGATGATCTAGAATCTTCAGGATTTGGGGAAGATTGCCTACTATAAACTAAAGTCTTCCCAGCTTCCCTGAAGTACTTTGAATAATTTACCAAGCTTAGAATATTCCAAGGTCCACCAGATAGTGCCATCTGTCCTATTTTAAAGCGGAAATCCACATGAAGTTCAGGCATTTCTAACCAAAATTAATTCAATACTCTTCAGAAGCAAAGGGAAAACTATCAGAGAGGAAAATACAACAGCCCACTTCAAAGCTACTTACTTCGTAGTTACTGAGCAGCGCAGAATTGGCATCCTTTCTGCAAAAGAAAAGTAAGCTATCATCAGTCTAGCCTCTCACATCTCTTTTTAGGCATTAAATATCTGTAAAATAATTCTTATCAAGATCTAGTAGTCTGGGTCAGGAATTTGGGGACTGTATATTAAAACTGAGAAATGTCCTAAGTCTTACATGGTTCAGCTAGCTGTGGGCAATCTGAGAGCAGATTTTGCTTTTTACAGCCATAGCATACCATACACCTGTCACCAGGTAGGTGATTAAAATACTGTAGTTATCCCAAGCCTACGTAGGTAGAAGTTAAGAGAAGTCAGACATCTGGGAGAAGTTAGG
>NW_012139414.1:7011279-7011575 GCF_000956105.1 Propithecus coquereli
CTCTAGAAGGGTCTCTATGTCTAACTCTCAGTTGTCTCATCTACAATACCATGATCTTTCTTTAAAAGAGCACTGTGTATTAATTAGAAATCTAATGTCCACCTAAATATAAATACACAGTTGCTGAGGATGGCTTTTCTAAGCTATCATTTTCATGTGTCACTGGTCTTCCTACTTAAGATAATCTTTACTTACTTGGTCAACTTGTGGCTTTTCATCGCTGTGAGAAATTCTCTGACAATCTCAGGACTCTGGTGCCTGCATGGTGTTTTTGATATGTATTTTAATGTCTAAAA
>NW_012139414.1:7021159-7022187 GCF_000956105.1 Propithecus coquereli
GTAGTTATCCCAAGCCTACGTAGGTAGAAGTTAAGAGAAGTCAGACATCTGGGAGAAGTTAGGTACAGGGAGAACATGGGGACAAAACCACAAAGGGAGAGAGCCAATAAACAGAATAAGGTTGTAGAAATAACTGGAGAAACAAAGTGCTGTCCCCTCTCATATCCATGTCTTCTCCCCATTACCATCTGCCTCCCATCAGCTACTGACATCTTGGGCAGCCAAGTCCTCCTACTGAATCAACAAAAATGGTCTACTTAACACTAACATCACCACTGGGAATTCCAAGAATGGCCAAGAATCCTGCCAAATAGCCACAAAACTCCAAAGGTGTTCATCTTCTATATCGACTCAACAGGTAGAGTTCACGTGTTAAGCAGTGGTCAAAAGCCTGATGTAACAGTCAATCAAGACAATATATTTCAATATAATATAAAGTTATATTATCAGCATAATGTTATACTAACAATGGCTGGATACTTTCTGGAGAGCCCTTGTATATCATGTGTGAAAGAACACAGCAATGTGATTTATATTAAATCATAATTGATCAATTCTACAGTATCACATCAGAAGGTATTTATTGCTTTTAGCAATGGGGAGGCAGTATAACATGACAATTAAGAACACAGTTTGGAAATCAGACAGATTTGGGTTCATATTCTGCCACTTACAAGGTATATGAGGGTTTTTTGTTTGTTGGAGACAGGGAACGATCATAGTTTACTGTAACCTCAAACTCCTGGGCTCATTCGATCCTACCACCTCAACCTCCTCCATAGCTGGAACCATGGGACTACACTCACACCACCATGCTCAGCTAATTTTTTTTTTTTGTAGAGACGAAGTCTCGCCATGTTGCCTAGGTTGGTCTCGAACTCCTGGCTCAAGGGATCCTCCAAGCTCCACCTCCCTAAATTCTGGGATTACAGGTGTGAGCCACTATGCCCAGCCCAAGGTGTGTGAGTTAATTACTCCCTTTGCTTACCCTTCTAAAACAAAAGATGGGGATAAACTAGAATCTACAA
>NW_012139414.1:7022237-7025332 GCF_000956105.1 Propithecus coquereli
GTGGCTCATATATATAATCCTAGCACTTTGGGAGACTGAGGTGGGGGATCACTTGAGACCAGGAGTTTAAGACCAGCCTGGGCAACATAGCGAGACCCCCGTCTCTACAAAAAATAAAAAAAACTAGCCAGGTGTGGTGGTGTATATCTGTGGTCCCAGCTATTTGGGAGGCTGGGCCAGGAAGATCACTTGAACCCAGGAGTTCAAGGTTATAGTGAGCTACAATCATGTCACCGCACTCCAGCCTGGGTGACATAGGGAGATCCTGTCTCGTTAAAAAATAATAAAAAGAAAGAAAGAAAAAGTGCTATAGATCTTCAGAAGCAAACTTTCCTGGCCAGGAGTGTTGGCTCAGGTGTGGGCTCACATCTGTAATCCTAGCACTTTGGGAGGCAGAAGCGGCAGAATGGCTTGAGGTCAGGAGTTTGAGACTAGCCTGAGTAACAAACATATCGAGATGCCGTCTCTACAAAAAAATTAAAAAATTAGCTGGGCGTAGTGGTGCCTATAGTCCCAGCTACTCAGGAGGCTGGGGCAGGGGGATCACTTGAACTCAGGTTGTTTGAGGTTGCAGTGAGCTATCATCGTGCCACCGTACTCTAGCCAAGGCAACAGAATGAAACCATCTCAAAACAAACAAAAAACAAAAACAACCATACAAAAAACATATTAAAGAAAAAAGAAAGAAAGCAAACTTTTCCCTGAAAGGAAAACTCACATATGCATTAGTGCTGGGGGTACTACGGAGGAATCTTGTTCTTGTTTTAGAGAATCTACCAGAGAATTGAAGGAAATATAGGCTCACACACCATTACTAGATACAATGCAAAACCGCTGTTTGCTATTCCTTTTAGAAATAATGGCATGAGACCCAACTAATGCAATGATTTCCCAATGGATAAAATACCCAAACACCTAGCAAAGTCCAAACTGGACAAGGAGGTTCCTAAAAGCCAAAAGTCTACCCAAAAACCATTTCCTTCCTGTTATGACCAGCAACCACATATAATGAAACTTTAGGAAGGAAGGAACATGGCCAACTGTGTTTACTCTACTACCTTCTATATAACACACAATGGAGACCCAGACCTTCTCTAAGTCTTTGTGAATTTAGACTCTGGCATACGGAAAATTGAGAGTCAATGTATGAATTGTTCTTTCTACACCTGGAGTTAACCTATCAGATGGTTTTGCTGGTACCTAACAGTACCCAGGCAAAATAACAGATAGACAAATATACTGATATATCTTCTCTCTCACCAACCTCCTTCCTTCTTTCCATTTCCCCAGCAATCCCACCCCCAACCCCTCAAAATTATCAGTCTGTTAACTCCTATTAAATTATTCATAATGGCGAGTTAACTAAACTCTCACTTTCAAAATGAGGATGTTAATACCCACAAGACTATTTGAGGATCAAAATAAAGTATAAAAGCATTTTACAGGTAAAGGGTGGTAATTAGGAAAAAATACAAGTATTTTAATAGGAAACTTTTACAGACAGAAATGGCTCTAAAATAGATGTTTTCGTCCTATGAAGGCATCCCAAATGATGATCTAGAATCTTCAGGATTTGGGGAAGATTGCCTAATATCACATATAACAAATATAATGGCTTAAACTTTTTTTTTTAAGGGCAGAGCATAAGGTTGGGAGAGAACACAACAAAATGTCAACTAGATATTAAGATTATGAATTAGTTTTGCTTTCTTTATGCTTTTGGTACTTTCTAAGTTTTCTACAATGAAAGGTATTACTTTTTTTGTAAAAAGAATTTGGCCTTGACCCCCAAAAATGTTTAGCCTTTGCCCTAGGCTTCTGGGAGGTAATCTCCAGGCCCTTGGAATGCTGCTGAATAGGAGTATCTTTGGCTGGGGCCTTCATTCACACTGGATAATCTTAACTATGTAAGTTAGGGTAAAGCTGGCCCCACTTACACAGTTTCAGGGTAGGAGCTGGTCACATGTAAGAACTCTGGATACTGAGGCTCAGCTGAGCTTCCCTGGTTGGCAGGACTCCCTGCGTACTGTCACACATCAATTTCAGAAGAGTAACGTGTACTGACTCCATGGCAGAGAACAATGGAAGCTCTGCATTTGGTATTTCTCCTGGACTCTGCCCTATCTGCTTCTTCCTTTGACTTTTTTTTTTAGACAGAATCTTGCTCTGTTGCCTGAGCTAGAGTGTAGTGGCATCATCATAGCTCATTACAACCTCATATTCCTGGGCTCAAGCAATCCTCCTGCCTCAGTCTCCCCAGTAGCTGGGACCACAGGCATGCACCACCACCTCTAATTTTTCTATTTTTTGTAGAGACAGGGTCTCGCTCTTACTCAGAGCTGGTCTTGAACTCCTGACCTCAAGCAATCCTCCCACCTTGGCTTCCCAAAGTGCTAGGATTACAGGCATGAGGCACTGCACCCTGCCCCCTTGGCTAATTTTAATTGAATCCCTTCCCTGTAATAAACCATAACTGTGAATATAACAGCTTTCAGTGAATTCTGTGAATCTTTCTAGTGAATTATCAAACCTGAGGGTGGTTCAGGGTGGGGATTCCCAAACTTGCAACTGGCGTTCAGAAGTGAGGGCAGTATTCCTTTTAATTTTATAGCTCGCTAACCCTTTCAGTTGGCTAAACTCCTCCCACTTTTATAAACAGACTAAAAACTGGATTACAATAAAACTATTCAAATTAGATAAGAGGCAATCTTGATTTTGGCGGCTAGTCATCAGCAAAATAAACCAACATTTCTCCCTGGTAGTTTAGGTAGGCTCGCCAGAAGCCCAGGCTTACTTCATAGGTGATAGTATTCAAGTTCTGCTGCCCAGAACTGTGTTTATTCTTTCCACTTTCTTTACGCTGCTCTTTCAGGTCAGTTAGTAACTGGAACACCTAGGAAGAGACATAGAAAAAATTTTTATGAATAAATTTGAGAAATATATCCATTCCAAGGTCAATGGTATTAAAGGATACATAGGAAAGTATAGTACCTCCTTTCTTCTCACTAATTCACCTTCCAACTCTTGGATTTGGGCAAATATGAGCCCCCAAAGCATGTGACATTTAAAAAATGTTCTTTTATTTAAATCAAATA
>NW_012139414.1:7029092-7030426 GCF_000956105.1 Propithecus coquereli
AACGCTGTGATGTAGGAGCTATTAGTATGATTCCTACTTTAGATATGATAAAACTGAGGCTCAAAGATTAAACAGCTTGCCCCAGGTCACAAGGCAAAAAGCCTGAGGTGGAATTCTGAAAAATGAGACTGGAATGGATGAATGGAAACCAATAATGCACAATCCTAAAAATTCAGATAGAGGAGTTTGAACTTGACATAAGGAGGAACGAAGACTATACTGTATGTTCTTAAACCAGGAGTGGGGCTTGATGATGAAAATGATCACGCCAAATTTGAAAAACATAGGCCAAACAGATGGGTGATTTCCACAGTCAATAAACAAAGCAAAACCAGCAGGTGGTTAACCCAAAGATCGACCTAGGCCTTAGGTCTTCAGCACGTCAGCACAGTGATGTCAGCACTATAATCAAATAAGCTTCTGAAGCTTACCAAATGCTACTAGTGATTCAACAACTAGCTACAACATCACAAAAGTGCTGCTTTGCTCGAATGATCACAAGCATACTCAGGTCACAAAAAACGTATTTTAAAAGAACCTAACATAGGAAGGACAATGCAGAATTAGCCTATCTGACACAGTTCATTTAAAATTGAAAATTACAGGCTGGGTGACGTGGCTTAACCTTGTAATCCTAGCACTCCGGGAAGCCAAGGTGGGAGAATCGCTTGAGGTCAGGAGTTTGAGACCAGCTTGAGCAAGAGCAAGACCCCGTCTCTACTAAAAATAGAAAAAATTAGCCAGGCATGGTGGCACACGCCTGTAGTCCCAGCTACTTGAGAGGCTGAGGCAGGAGGATCGCTTGGGCCCAGGAGTTTGAGGTTGCTGTGAGCCAGGCTGATGCCACGGCACTCTAGCCCAGGCGACAGAGCAAGACTCTGTCTCAAAAAAATTAAACAAAATAAAATTGAAAATGACAAATCAAACCACACGTCATCTTTGTCTATTTAATTAGGAAGTCAGTCCACAAGGCTTCCTCCTATCTTTGCTTGAAATTAAGTTTACAACTCTCTGTGCTCTCTAAAATATGAGGCACTAAAACATCCCTTCCAGGAATGGTTGACTAGGGAAAAAATTCAAATGTTATTTTTCTTCAGAGCCAATGAATGGATCCATCCCAGGTGCCAATGTTACAACTTCATCTCCAAATCATGGCACCTTCTCTGTCATTCAGAATATCCCACACACAGGGAAATCTGTCCTTGGCCCTTCCAAGTTACTGCCCCACTACTCAAGTCAATATTGTTAATGCAAGAATCCAAAGATCACCTGCCTTTTCTAGAACCAGTATACGAAAGAAGAAAACTCCCTTTCATGTATATTTTAATGAATCC
>NW_012139414.1:7030476-7030817 GCF_000956105.1 Propithecus coquereli
AATAGATGTTTTCGTCCTATGAAGGCATCCCAAATGATGATCTAGAATCTTCAGGATTTGGGGAAGATTGCCTACTATAAACTAAAGTCTTCCCACCTTCCCTGAAGTACTTTGAATAATTTACCAAGCTTAGAATATTCCAAGGTCCACCAGATAGTGCCATCTGTCCTATTTTAAAGTGGAAATCCACATGAGTTCAGGCATTTCTAACCAAAATTAATTCAATACTCTTCAGAAGCAAAGGGCAAACTATCAGAGAGGAAAATACAACAGCCCACTTCAAAGCTACTTACTTCGTAGTTACTGAGCAGCGCAGAATTGGCATCCTTTCTGCAAAAGAA
>NW_012139414.1:7030867-7031337 GCF_000956105.1 Propithecus coquereli
TTGCTTTCTTTATGCTTTTGGTACTTTCTAAGTTTTCTACAATGAAAGGTATTACTTTTTTTGTAAAAAGAATTTGGCCTTGACCCCCGAAAATGTTTGGCCTTTGCCCTAGGCTTCTGGGAGGTAATCTCCAGGCCCTTGGAATGCTGCTGAATAGGAGTATCTTTGGCTAGGGCCTTCATTCACACTGGATAATCTTAACTATGTAAGTTAGGGTAAAGCTGGCCCCACTTACACAGTTTCACGGTAGGAGCTGGTCACATGTAAGAACTCTGGATACTGAGGCTCAGCTGAGCTTCCCTGGTTGGCAGTACTCCCTGCGTACTGTCACACATCAATTTCAGAAGAGTAACGTGTACTGACTCCATGGCAGAAAACAATGGAAGCTCTGCATTTGGTATTTCTCCTGGACTCTGCCCTATCTGCTTCTTCTTTTGACTTTTTTTTTTAGACAGAATCTTGCTCTGTTG
>NW_012139414.1:7031387-7031887 GCF_000956105.1 Propithecus coquereli
CTCATATATATAATCCTAGCACTTTGGGAGACTGAGGTGGGGGATCACTTGAGACCAGGAGTTTAAGACCAGCCTGGGCAACATAGCGAGACCCCTGTCTCTACAAAAAATAAAAAAAACTAGCCAGGTGTGGTGGTGTATATCTGTGGTCCCAGCTATTTGGGAGGCTGAGCCAGGAAGATCACTTGAACCCAGGAATTCAAGGTTATAGTGAGCTACAATCATGTCACCGCACTCCAGCCTGGGTGACATAGCGAGATCCTGTCTCGTTAAAAAATAATAAAAAGAAAGAAAGAAAAAGTGCTATAGATCTTTAGAAGCAAACTTTCCTGGCCAGGAGTGTTGGCTCAGGTGTGGGCTCACATCTGTAATCCTAGCACTTTGGGAGGCAGAAGCGGCAGAATAGCTTGAGGTCAGGAGTTTGAGACTAGCCTGAGTAACAAACATATCGAGATGCCGTCTCTACAAAAAAATTAAAAAATTAGCTGGGCGTAGTGGTG
>NW_012139414.1:7035205-7035643 GCF_000956105.1 Propithecus coquereli
GCCTGACGCCAATTTTGAAAGAAGTTCTACGATGGGTAAAATCCTATCAAACATCACATATTACAGAGAAATCGTTCATAAAAGGAAGAGTCAGTCAATGTGGCAATGTTCATTGTTGTCTTATTTTAACAAATTTCTACAGCTACCCCAAGCTTTAGCAGCCACCACCTTGATCAGTCCCCAGCCATCAACCCCCACCAGCAAAAAGATTATGACTTGCTGAATGCTCAGATGATTGTTAGATTTTTAAACAATAAATTATTTTTAAAGTATGTACTTTGTTTTTGACATAATGCAGTTGCCACACTTAATGGACTACAGCATAGTATAAACAACTTTCATGTATACTGGGAAACCAAGAAATTTGTGTGACTCACTTTATTGAGATAGTCCCTTTATTGTGGTGGTCTGGAACTGAACCCACAATATCTTTGAGGT
>NW_012139414.1:7035693-7036441 GCF_000956105.1 Propithecus coquereli
ATCTGGACAACTAAAAATATATATATAGAAAAAATTAGCTGGGCATGGTGGCACATGCCTGTAGTTCCAGCTACTCGGGAGGCTGAAGCAGTAGGATTGCTTGAGCCCAGAAGTTTGAGGTTGCTGTGAGCTAGGCTGACGCCATGGCACTCGCTCTAGCGAGGGCAACAAAACAAGACTCTGTCTCAAAAAAAAAAAAAGAAGGCAGTAACAAATGGAATTGCTCAAATTCTATGTTCAACCTATGCTATCAATTCAAATAATGTTCTGAAAAACTAAACTCTGGTACAAGAAAACTGGGCAGCCTTTGAAGTCAACGAACAATATAACCTGTATCATTCTCTCGGGAGCTAGGAAACAAGTATCCTCTTCCCAGCCTTGTTACTGGATTTTATAGTACCTAGTACCTAACTTTTCTGAATCTCAGTACTTATTTCCAGCTGTAAAATGAAAGAAATCCCGACACTGCCTCAAAAAGATGGTACAGAGAATAGTGTCCCTTTTCCTTATATACAGAAATACTTAATTTTGCTATGAATATTTTGTATCCTTTTACTTGAAGAAAATAAATTCCCAAATGATAGCCAAGAAGTTTTTAAGTTCTGGAAGTCAATCAAATAAAGCATAAATATTCCTCCTCTTTAAGAAATTTATGGTGTATATCCATATGTATTATTTACTTAGTATGTATTGCTTGTTAACTGAAGAAAAAAGGTAGTAAAAACTCAGAGGAGTTTTTCATCTATGC
>NW_012139414.1:7040201-7042150 GCF_000956105.1 Propithecus coquereli
GTATAAAGAGCTTTAAATACAGGCTCACTGTCTGACTTGACCTTGGGGCCTTTCTGGGAATTTGTCCGAAGGGAATTATCAAATGCCTGAAGAAAGATGCTTGTATAGTGATGTTTTTACTGGGAAATAGCCTAAGTGCCCAACAATGGGGAATTGATAGTCAGATTTCAACCATACAGTATAATGTATGCACCATGAGAAATGCAGCCTATTTGGGGAAGTGCTCAAGATAGGGTTGTTTTGTTTGTTTTTTGAGACAGGGCTCACTCTGTCACCCAGGCAAGAGTCCAGTGGCGTCATCATAGCTCACTGCAACCTCAAACTCCTGGGCTCAAGGGATCCTTCTGTCTTAGCCTCCCTAGCAGCAAGGACTACAGGGGCACACTGCCCACCATGCCCAGCTAATTTTTAAATTTTGTGTAGAGATGGGGTCTCCCTATGTTGCTCAGGCTGGTCTTGAACTTCTGGCCTCAAGTGATCCTCCCACCTCAGCCTCCCAAAGTGCTCGGATTACAGGCATGAGCCACCATATCCAGCCTCAAGATAGGATTTTTAAAAGACACAAAATGATGTGGTGTGACCTAGAGAAAATTAATGCATAGGAAAATATACCTAAGGGTGTAGGAGGTTGAACCACCTGATTTACTACATTTTATGTCTTTAAAAAAAACAGGCCTGGGAGACAGGTGGGGTTGATGTCTATTATCTTCTATACTTTTTGGTATTTTGAAGTATTTCTTAAAGACTGGAAGGAAATGTGCCAAAATATTAACTGTGGCAGTTGTCTTTGTATGGCATGAGTCATTCGCTAATTTTTTTCTGTTTTTTTGTACTCCATGTTCTATCAGTTACTTACTAAGCCCATTCTTTTCGCAAGGCCCTTGCTAAACGCTTTGTTATTCTGTGATATTAGCAGTTAATGGTGCAAGTGTTGCGGTCAGACAGCCTGTGATCCATTTACCTCCATCACTTTCTTAGGGGCTGTTTGACCTTGGAGAGATTACTTCTCCTAACCTCAGTTCCCTAATGTGTAAATCTTAAACGTGTTGAAGTAATCCTCATAAAGTACCTAGCACATGGTAAATTGCTTAACAAATTTTAATTGCTATGGCAGTACAACCATGACACTCTATGTGGTAGATTCCATTGTTATTCACATTGTATATTTGAGGGAACTGAGGCAGGTTCGGGGAGATTATGATTTAATGTAAGTCACTCATCTAGGAACTTGTTGAGTGGGGATTGAACCCCAAGCAACCTGAATAAATACAAGAGGCTTATTAAATAGTTACTGATGATTGGATAAATAAAATGTGCTTTATTCATACAATTGAATACTATTTAGCAATAAAAAGGAATGAAGTACTGATGTATGCTGCAACATGGGTGACCCTTAAAACATTATGGTAAGTGAAAGAAGCTAGACATTAAAAAAAAAACCAACACACATATTGTATGATTCATTTTATACAAAATGTCCAAGAAAAGGCAAATCAGTGGGTACAGAAAATAGATTAGTGGTTGCTTAGGGTTAGGAAAGGTATGGGGTTGGGGGTAGGGGGAAGATGGAGAGTGACTGCTAATAGGTACTGAGTTTCTTTTTGGGGAAATAAAAATGTCCTAAAATGAGATAGTGGTGATAGTTGCACAACCCTATGAATATACTAAAAAATATTGAATTGTACACTTTAAATGGTGAATTGTATGGTATATGAATTACATATTAATAAAGTTGTTAAACATTGTTTACTGTCTCTGGGAAATGGAAGACAAGTGAGGGGGATTTTTGACATTAAATTTTATACATTATGTATTTAAAATGTTTTTCAATGAACATGTTATTTTTAAGTTACAAAAATATTTTTTAAAAAAACTAATTTATTTTAAAAGTCAACAAGTAACCAAAAAGCCACCCCAGGCCCAGCTGGCCTGATTTGTGTGGAGAGTCC
>NW_012139414.1:7042200-7044371 GCF_000956105.1 Propithecus coquereli
ATGATTGGACACAAAGGGTGTGATCTAATACTAACAGACTGAGTGCAGAAACCCAGCAAGGCCAGTTTGTACAGATTCTTCTTCATCTTTTTTTAAGTTCGATTAAATTAAAGCAGGTTTGTGTGCCAACAGGAAATGCTCTAGTAAAGGGAGAAAAATTGATGACGATGGCTTGGGCTAGAGTAATATATATACTAATACGAATGTTTTTTGAGTTGTAGATTAAACCCCATCAGTGGATTACAAAATTAATTTAGTGGGTTAATATTCTTTTTAGTAAAAGAGAATAGACAATATCAGAGTATGCTGCATAAAGTATTATTTCATGAACTTTTCATTTCAGTTACATATACATACTCTGTTAAGTCAAAAAAATATGTAAAATAGTAGTAAAACCATTAAACATTAGGCAAAAGAGCATAAACAAGAATGTATTAAATAATCAGTGCCCCAGAGAACACAAGATAGGTAACGCCTGCAAGTTAATGTCAATCATGTAAAAACCCACATGCATTGCAGTGCGGTGGCTCACGCCTGTAATCCTAGCACTTTGAGGGGCCAATGCAGAAGGATTGCTTGAGGCCAGGAGTTGGAGACCAGTGTGAGCAATACAGCAAGACCCGATCTCTAAAAATAAAAACATTAGCCAGGTGTGGTGGTGCAGGCCTGTAGTCCCAACTACTTGGGAGGCTAATGAAAAAGGACTGCTTGAGTCCAGAAGTTTGAGGTTGCAGTGAGCTAATGATAAGGCCACCGCACTCTTGCTCAGAAAACAGAGGAAAATCCTGTCTCAGAAACAAAAAAGCGTGCAAAGTAGACGCAAAAACTTCCATCTGCACGTGGTACAATGAGTAAACATGGAAAAGACCGTATGGAGTTAAACAGAATGGCTTTTTCTTTTTTTTTTTTTTTTAAACAGAGTCTTGCTCTGTGACCCAGGCTGGAGTGCAGTAGCCTGATCATACTCACTGCAACCCTGACCTCTCCTGGGCTCAAGGATGCTCCTGCCTCAGCCTCCCAATAGAACGGCTTTTACCCACTTCTATACACACACACAATACATCCACGCGCACCATGGTGTTTCTCCATTCACAGTCCTGTTTTATACACTTACTTCTCCCCAGAAAACCCGCCCGCCCCTTGCCTCACAGGGATAACTGCTCCCCATCAAGTTCGGATAGCACCTCAAAGTTAGGGCTCCCGCAAGCACAGTTCTATCCCAGCCCCCATCCGTCTCTCCTCCAGCTACCTTCAGATTGGGCTTTACAGTCTTCGAAGTCCTGGTCAGATACTAGGCCAGGCTCCCCTCCCCACTGTGACCCAGGAACGCTAGGAAATGAATGAGGGAGAGAAGGAGAGGCACATTTAAAGGCCGCCGGATGCTTAAAGGCAGCCCCGCGTCCTATGCACGGGTAGTGGTGGGGAGCTAAGTTTCGGAAGGGAATAGAGAGAGTCCCCTTCTTCCGCGGCCCCCTAGACCCTCTCAGATTGGGCCGTCGCCTTGCCCACACACCGCTACCAGGGCGCTACCAGGGGTCGCCCGGTCTCCACGCCTGTCGGCGCAAAGCCGGGAACGCGCCCGGGCGGCTTACACTTCCATGTCGTTCCCGCCTTGACGACTCCAGCCGCCAGCGAAGCACGAGCCCTCCGCTCCAGCCGCCCCGTCGCCGACTCCGCGCGCCGCGGTGCACGCCGGGATCGCCGCGCTGCACGGCGGGAGTTCGGCGGCCCGGGGCCTCAGCGCGGCCGGGGCCCCTTAGCTGAAGGTCCCCGTGTGCTTCGCCCAGCCGCACTTCAGACTGTTGAGCGTTTGCAGACAGAACTTATCTCCTGATTTCGCGGTCCAGGTTTTATCAAAGTATTGATAAGCTAAGATTCCGAAGACGTGATTTTACTAGGCCTTCGCGGCGTTAAAATCCCATTCGTGAAGAGTAGTGAGGACGAAGCGGCGTCTGGAATGCTGGAAATGTTCCAGTTCGTGATCTCGGTGATAAGCGGCTGTGTGCAAGTTTCATAAAAGTCAGTGAGCTGTACACTTATGTGCACTCTTCTGTACGGGTGTTATAATTGAATAAGTCGTCGTTAAAAGGTTAAAAAAAAAAAACTCAGCCCCTTTTTTCATGTTCTCATTCTTCCTTGAGAGCTGTTTGGCAAAAAAAAAAAAAAAAAAA
>NW_012139414.1:7044421-7046890 GCF_000956105.1 Propithecus coquereli
CACCTACTCGGGAGGCTGAGGCAGTAGGATTGCTTGAGCCCAGAAGTTTGAGGTTGCTGTGAGCTAGGCTGACGCCATGGCACTCGCTCTAGCGAGGGCAACAAAACGAGACTCTGTCTCAAAAAAAAAAAAGAAGGCAGTAACAAATGGAACTGCTCAAATTCTCCTATGTTCAACCTATGCTATCAATTCAAATAATGTTCTTAAAAACTAAACTCTGGTACAAGAAAACTGGGCAGCCTTTGAAGTCAATGAACAATATAACCTGTATCATTTTCTCGGGAGCTAGGAAACAAGTATCCTCTTCCCAGCCTTGTTACTGGATTTTATAGTACCTAGTACCTAACTTTTCTAAATCTCAGTACTTATTTCCAGCTGTAAAATGAAAGAAATCCCGACACTGCCTCAAAAAGATGGTACAGAGAATAGTGTCCCTTTTCCTTATATATAGAAATACTTAATTTTGCTATGAATATTTTGTATCCTTTTACTTGAAGAAAATAAATTCCCAAATGATAGTCAAGAAGTTTTTAAGTTCTGGAAGTCAATCAAATAAAGCATAAATATTGCTCCTCTTTAAGAAATTTCTGGTGTATATCCATATGTATTATTTACTTAGTATGTATTGCTTGTTAACTGAAGAAAAAAGGTAGTAAAAACTCAGAGGAGTTTTTCATCTATGCCTCCTCACTTCAGGTTCTAGGAGTACCTGATAGAGATACAGTATACAGTCGTCCCTCTGTATGTGAGGGGGATTGGTTTTAGCACTGCCTCCCCTCCAATATACCAAAATCCCTACATGCTCAAGTCTCTCAGTCAGCTGTGTGGAACCTGGAAATATGAAAAGTGGCCCTCCATATATGCAGGTTTCACATTCCTCGAACATCGTATTTTCAATCTTTGTGTTTGGCTGCGGATGTGAAACCCACAGATAAGGAAGGCCGACTGTATTTACTGAAGAATATCCATGTATAAGTGGACTCTTGAAGTTTAAACTCATGTTGTTCAAGGATCAACTGTGTTTGCCCTTTCAGAGACTCAGGCTTCTGCTAAACATCCTAAGGACCAGACTGCCAGAGGTCACACCTTATGCTGGAGACCAGGCAGGAACTAGAAGTTAGGCCTCCAGACCTTCCACTCCAGGGGTCCATCCACTCTCAAATCACATGTCTACCTCAGAAATCCTTATTTTTCCCATAAATTGCTAGCTGCAAAATTCTTGACTGGTTTCAATAAGTCACTAACTCCTTGGGAGAAGTGGATGGGTTGTTACAGGAGTAAAAACCCTTGAGGCAAACCATTTCACTTAGGAAAATCAGAAAATCTATATGCCCAGCAATTAGGATGATAGCTGATTGATTTATACAGTCAGCCTTCTGTACTGTCGGGTTCCACGTCATTGGGTTCAACCAACTACCGATAGAAAATATAAAGAAAAAAAATCCAAGAAAATGTTACATTGTTGGTGATGTGTACAAAGCCTATTGATGGTTGCCTCTGTGCTGAACACATACGGACTGTTTTCTTTTTTTGTCATTATTCCCTAAATAACACAGTATAACAACTATTTACATAGCATTTACATTGTATTAGATATTATAAGTTGGTTGAAAAAACAAACTGTTTTTCCTCTGCTCTCCCCTACAACAATCAACACAGAAGACTTCTATGACCAAACGTGTAGGGATTTCTCCCCACCAACAAGCAAGTAATCAATTCTGCAGCTGACAGCAGCTGGGCATCTTCTAATCCAATTCATTCTGACACTATCTACCTTGAGACAGTGTCAGATACCACAGGTTGAGGGCTCAGTCATACAAGACATCCCCCACTTCAGATACCATTAGTTAAGTCCAGGCCTCCAGAACTTCTCACTGACTGGCTTCAGGTTGGGGTTCCCACAACCCCCTCTTTAGGCTTGATTAATTTGCTAGAGTGGCTCACAATACTCAGGGAAACACACTTACTGGTTTATTATAAAGGATATTACAAAGGCTACAAATGAAGAGATGCATAGGGCAAGGTATGGGGAAAGGGATACAGAGCTTTCATGCCCTCCCCAGCACACCTTCCAGGTGTTCAGCTACCCAGAAGCTCTCTGGACTCAGTCCTCCTGGGCCTTTTATGGAGACTTCATTGGATAGGCATGACTGAAGCATGGACAACCATTTAGAAATATGATTGGACACAAAGGGTGTGATCTAATACTAACAGACTGAGTGCAGAAACCCAGCAAGGCCAGTTTGTACAGATTCTTCTTCATCTTTTTTTAAGTTGGATTAAATTAAAGCAGGTTTGTGTGCCAACAGGAAATGCTCTAGTAAAGGGAGAAAAATTGATGACGATGGCTTGGGCTAGAGTAATATATATACTAATACGAATGTTTTTTGAGTTGTAGATTAAACCCCATCAGTGGATTACAAAATTAATTTAGTGGGTTAATATTCTTTTTAGTAAAAGAGAATAGAC
>NW_012139414.1:7046940-7048116 GCF_000956105.1 Propithecus coquereli
TTTTTTTTTTAAAGGCTAGTCAAGTGAAGCAGTGGACGTGGAGAAGGAACAAAGGAATCTGTAACTGGTGGTGATCAATTAGTTGTAAATACCACTGCACTCAGACCAGCCAGTATCTACCTTTTATGAAGTCCTAAATGAGCTGTATGTACAGGGAATTTTTTAAAAGGCAGTTTTTATCCTCAAGAAGTTACTGTAATTACCACTAATGACAGGTTGCTAGGAACAGGATATGGTGAGATCAGACAGACATCAACTTAATCAAGTTACCCAATTTAACAGGACCAATAATGATGATGTGATGCCCTGAGAAAGACACATCCCTCCTAGCAACCCTGCTAAAAAATGTTTAATTTGAATCCAGTCATGAGGAAATACTCAGACAATTCCAAATTGAGGAACATTCTTCAAAACAACTGGCCTAGATTCTTCAAATATCAATGTCATCTGTCACAATGCCAATGTCACAAAAAGAGGCTAAGAAACTGTTCCAGAGTAAAGGAGATTAAAGAAACTTGGCAACTAAATGCACTGTGCAATTCTTCACTGGATCCAAAACTGTGGGGAAAAATCCAGCTAAAGGATATTGGGACAACTGAAGAAGTTTGAATATAGACTGTATTTTAATAATAGTTATATCGGTGCTAAGTTTCCTAGGCGTGATAATGATATTGTAGATATATAAGAGAATGTCCTTTTCCAAGAAGGCATGAAATGTCATGACTACAACTCTCTAATGGTTCAGTAAAATGTACGTGTGTGTGTGTGTGTGTGTGTGTGTGTGTGCGCAGAGAAAGCTCACGCATGTACAAAATAAATAAGGCAAATATCTAAATCAAAATGTTAACAAATGGTGACTCTAGGTGAAGGGTACACAGGTATTTGTGGTGCTCTTTTTGCAACTGTTCCAAAGGTTTGAAATTTCTCAAGCTAAAAAGTTGAGGAAAACGAAAATGTAAAACTAAAATAAACAATTCCATGAGGTTAAAAAAAAAAAAAGACAATACTATAAGATATAATTGAGGACATAAAATACATTTTCCTTCAATATTTTTTAGAGCTACTACAATCTGTCAGTTGACACATCTGTCAATTGTAAATTTAAAAGCTGTTTATCTCTACAGAGCAGGAACTGTCTGCTCTATACCTAACACTTTAATATAATATATTCACATG